>NC_056741.1:1166895878-1166928378 GCF_019279795.1 Protopterus annectens | reverse complement strand
CTTTTTGCTGGCATTTTGTGGGGCATTTAGATGGTCTAAAATTATTCAACCAAACAAGAAGAAAGGTCAACGGACAGTTTTACCCCTGGCACATGTACATTTGCTTAGAAGGACACTTGGGTTTATGTGGCTAAATCCAAAACAGATCAAGAAGGCACAGGTCAGTGGGTAAGAGTGGTTACCCCAAAGGGTTTGGAATGGGACTTGACTAAAGTGCTACTAAAGTACCGCCACTATAGGGGTAGATGAGATGGTCCATTCTTTTGTCATCAACAAGGTGAACCTCTGACACAGAATCAGGTGAGAGCAGTTTTAAAGGAGGGAATCAAGTTGAGTGGCCTAGACTCACATAAATATACATTACATTCCTTTAGAATAGGTGCAGCCTCATTTGCACATGCAATGGGAGCCTCACAGACCGACATTATGAAGATGGGCAGGTGGAAGTCCAATGCTTATAAAGGCTATGTAAGGTGTAAATGGCTTTAACTCTTGTCCTTTATAATTTCAGCTCTCACATCTTTGGATCAGGAATACATCTGGATAGTGGGTCATTCTTTCATTCAGAGACTCCATCGCTTTGTCCAGGGCAGGCAGGGCTTCTCCTTCCAAGGAGGAAAATGAGCTTCTTGCAAAGCAATTTGGTTTGAGGTATCAGGAATGCAGTGGCACCATCTCAGGGCAGTACTACAGCAAGCTGCAAGAAGCGATAAATCTCCTACTGCCATTTTATTGCACCTAGGAGTAATGATATTTGTCAGCATCCAATAAAAAATCTAATTGATTTGATGGTACAAGAGGTATATTGTATGCACGAATGCTGGCCACAAACTATTATCTGCTGGTCAGAAGTGATACAGAGAAAGAAATGGAGGGGGGTTAGGTCCATTAAAGCTGTGGAGAGAATGAGAAGGAGAATTAATAGTTCTATGGATAAGGTGTTAAGGGACATTAACGGGTTGTATATTCCTCATCCTGGCATTCAGGTCTGGTGGCTAGACATGTATGATAAGGATGGGGTTCATTTATCTGAAGAAGGTTTGGGGATTGTTTATAAGGAATTGCAAGCTGGTTTAGATTTGAAGGGCATCCACTTAGGATAGGTTGAGATGTGCTGGCAGAAGGGAGAAATATTCCTCCCTTCTGTGGCGGAAGACAGGAAAGGTAAGGGAGGCCAAGATAAGTGGGGGGGGGTCACAGGACTCTTCAGCTGGACCTTCCACAGGCCAGACAGACCCAAGGGATTGTTGCCAGGTGTGGCAGATTGTAAGCCAGCCCAGAGGAATTGTGATGAATTGTGAAATGAAAAAGCTGTTATGATGTGGGTATGTTGAATCAGAAGGGCTGTATATCAACATGCTGTCTGTGGTCCTGTAGATTTAGGGGAATGCTATAAAAGAAATAAAATGGTCTCCCTGACATTCCTGCCTTGCACACATCTCATAATAATTGGCTTCTATTTGAGAAAGGATATTGGCAGTAAATGGCAATAAACACATGGCTGCAGCCATTTAATCCATTTGAGGTCTCTGTGTTTTTTATTGAATGTGCAGATTGTGGCAACCCTGACTTGTAAAGCATGCAGCCTTGATAAATTTACTGTCAATGGTGCCAGGGAATGATAATGTTCTAAGCTGGTTTTTGGATATGACTCAAAGGTTGAGATGGATCATTAAATGAATTATGAACATTATGTTAAATGTGTTATGTAAAAAAACATCTAAAAGATCATTCTGTTGGCATCAATGGCAAGGTAAGATATTGATTCACTAAACTTTATTAAAAGTGGGTATAGCTGTACCAGTCTCAGACAAAAACCCAGAAATCATTGAAAGCTTCAAAGATGCACTTACAAAGCAGAGGTAGCTGCTGTCCTGCAGTCCCTCCAGTCTGAAAAAAAAAAGAATAAGAAAAAGAAAAAGAGAGCTGGCAGTATTTTAATCTATTATTTTTAATTTAAAATTATAGTCAACTTTCTTTCTCTCTTGGGAGCTTAGACAACCAGAAAAGCTCTCTTAGCTAAAAAAGAAAACAAAAAAATCAGCTTATTTCTGCCTGGGACTTGGCAACTTCAGTCCCACCAATTCATACAGCTGTTTAGCACATCAGGGGCATCACTCAAAAATTATTCTCCAGACTGCTGCATGAAGCAGTGAGGAGCCCTTTCTACTGGCTCAGTGTTTTAGATGACTGAAACTATAAGAAATAGATTGTTAATGAAGGTAGTCAGGGCAGGAGCATAAGAATATTTTATATATATTTTTTTTTACAGTGAGGAAGTCAGGCCAACATGTCATAATGTATGTAGTGTGTGTGTGTGTGTGTGTGTGTGTGTGTGTGTGTGTGTGTGTGTGTGTGCGTGTATGCATGTGTGTGTGTGTGTGTGTGTGTGTGTGTGTGGGGGGGGATGTGTGGGTGGGTGTCATATTTTCAACCGTGCCTCATTTTGCCACATTATCTATTTATTTTGCACTTTACCCATCCGGTTTTCTAGTAAATTGCTGAAAATTAACAATCAGTTAATATACCATATGTTTTTGCTCAAATCCTGAGAGCTGCTGTTGGTTTGGATACTTCACCTGAGAGTTGCGGAGAATCTGCTGCACCTAAAGTCATCTGCTGCTAAAAGAATAAATATAAGTATCATTTTGTACCTGCTGATTATTTTACTGTTATTTCTCACACTTTAGAGTACCAAAGCTGAGTTGTTTCCAATTTCATTATGCCTGCTAATTTTACAGGACAGTAGTACCTAGAGTGAACTGTTTCCCTGCACTTGGGCTCTAAAATCAGCATTGTTGCATTAAGAGGGTTTTCTGACAGCACTTTTGTGGCAGAAGTGTGCTGTAGAAAACTTATCGGATTTGGGGGCTGCTGGCTGAAAGCTTATTGTGTGTTTTCCTGATTGATCTGTTGGCCTTGTTGTTATAAAACTTGTTTTTTTGATTCTGTACAAGCCCATTGTTTGTGCGAGTCTGCTCTTTGTGCAGAAGCAGTTAGCAGTGTCCTGTATGGATGCAAATGCAATCAAGTTAAAATTCTCCTTAGAATAACTACCTCTGTAACCTTCCCCAGTCCCCCTCATGCTCTAGGAGCATCTGAGTTGCATCAGAGCAGCATCACCTTGTTGGATAGCGGCAGTTCACACTGAATATAGCATCCATTCTTTGTCTGCGCACTATCAACCCAGTCCAGTTAAATCTCCCCAGTCTTCTCCCTGGTTAACCCCCTAAAAAGCTGAAACCATGGATAGGGGCTTCACTGCTATCTCTGTGGTCACCCTGGTGGACATGGACATCCTGAGGCAATGTAGCAATTGTCTCATGTATACTGACAACCACTTAATTCTGAAACAAACAAATACAGTATGTGAAAGATGTAGTTACACTATGAAAACTGAGATGCGGATATCCCATACCGACAAATCAAATGACAAGCAGGTTGCCAGCACACACACATAATTGCCCTCACTAAATAATGTCTCAACACATAAACCAACATATGCAGAGGTACTCAAAGGAACTTAACAAAACCTCGGATGTCTCCCATACGCTGCTCTCAGAAACCACATGCAAACAGAACCAAGTCACCACCAACCACTACACATAAAAATACACATCACAGTGTTTCCACAAGCTAGCCTCTAAGGTGAAACACCACACAAACATCTTGGTTATAGAAGACTCTGTTATGAGACACACAGATGTCCCCCTCACTAGGTTCGATAAAGAGTGGGTTACATTAATTTTCCTGTTAGGGGCCAGGATTCGAGAAAATAAGCTGGCACTTAGGTCGCTCAACTGCAAATACCAGTATAACCCAATCATAGTCCATGTGTGAATGACCTGAGACATTCCTCCCTGGACTATATGAAGAGCGACACGATGGACCTTTCTGAATATGTGTCGCAGGCTGGTATGAACTTCACATTGAGCAGCATTCTACCCTCACCAAGAATGATACCACAATACAAGTAGAAAATAATTGATGTCAATAATTGTCTTAGCTATTTGTGTTATTCCAAGGGGATCCAGTATTTGTCAGCCAGGGACAACATGGCCGACAGACCATGCTGCTTTGCCAAAGATGGTCTGCTGTTGTCACCACAAGGCTTTCAAATACTGGCCAAGATATTAGCCGCCCCCACAGTGCCTTTTTCAGGCAGTGCCAAGCCAACAGAATTACTAACATATCACATTCTACTAATGCCTAGCTGAAGGTACTACTGCTCAGTGCTAGGAGTCTTAACAAGAAACTGCAGTCCCTGGAAGCACTCTTCACCCTGGAGAATGCTGACGTCTGTACAGTTACAGAGACATGGTTCAAGGCTGCAGAAAGCACCCCAGCAGTACAAGGCTACAATGCCTATCACATATTTAGACCACCCTCTGAAAAGGAAATAATGATAGAAGGGGGTGTTTCAATTTACCTGAAAAATAATCACATTCACACCTCTAGATTGGTCAAGCAGGATGACTCGCTTGAGCTACTCCATGTCCAGCTGACCAAAGGCAAAAATCCCCTACATTATCCCCATCTATAAACCATGAAAACCAGTCTGCATACCTGAAGTTGCTAGAATCACTTACCATTCACTCCAACACACTACTCATGAGTAATTTTAGCTACCCCTCCATAAACTGGTAAACATATACAAGTACCAACATGCAGGCTCAGAGATTCCTAAACTTTGCCCGTGGCGTTGGGCCTCATAACACCCCTGGGTAGGCGTTAATTACTCATTAATACACACCCTGTTGGGCATTATTGCTTGCATAATATCCTGTTCACACAAGATTTAAAAATTAGAAAAATGTTCATGCTTACATGACAAAACAGGACAACAACCTGATTCCATACCTTCCAAACTGATTGAAGTAAATTAATATTGCAATTATCTTAGCTGACCCTCAGGCTTTTGACAGAGTTCATATTCATTTTCTGAAAAAAATGATTAAACTAAACATCCCATCCTTCTGAAGCTTTCAGAAGAGCTATAAAGAAACTTGAGAAACTTTAGTCTCTTAAGGAAACTATTATTCATTCATTCATTCATTCATTCATTCATTCATTCATTCATAACCTCATAATATAGTTCAGGGTTGTGATGGAGCCACAGACAGTTCCTGCACTCATTGAATGTAAGAAGTAAAACTAATCCCAAGCAGTGAGCCAACCACACACACACACACACACACACACACACACACACACACACACACACACACACACACACACACTTTTGGACTATTGCTATTTTACCTGCGGTATTTCTGGTATGTGGAAGGAAATCTGAACATGTTAACAACCCACAGAGACACAACGGAGGGCATGCCAATGCCACACAGAAGGCATCCTGAGTGATACAAGTCTGGAGAATGAAGCACTGGGAGTCGGTCTTGTTAAATGCCCTGCCACAGGCCATCTATCAGGTCTGTTATTTAACAAAATTTGAGTTAAGACTGACACTCAACAAAAATGTTTTCCTCCAGCTTACCTTTTAGCAGCTGCACAGAACGTCTTGTTTTGAAAAATAAAAACAAACACGAACATAACTTGCAGCAATATCACAAGCATTTTATTTTATGCTCAGCATCTGCAGGCTATGCTCCTGCTTATGTTTCTAAGGTTTCTAGTTCAATGATTACCCTTGTCTGTTAGTATTCAACTGCAGACTTTGCATAGTTGTCTATTTCTGCTGTTATTATATCAGATCCTTCTCAGAAGCTTGACTATTGGGGTATGCAGATGACAGCCTAGTTAATTAATCTATCAGGATTGACTAATTAGTGATCCCATAACTATTTTGTATCATAACCTTACCGTGCAAATCGTCATGTTGACCATAAAATTGCTCAGTTATATACACCTTTAAAAAGACACACATAAAGGTTCTTTGTCACACTTTGAGCAGTTAAAGATAGAGTTAGTTTTTTTACCATTTATTTTTGTTATAATTATGCCCTAATCTTGTAATGTGGCCTTTCTTTTTCTAAAAGCTGTAGTTTTTTACTTTAGTTATTCCAGTGGACCTATATATATTAAGTTTAATAAACTGGTGTTTCTGTTTATTATATATTGAGCAACTGTCCAACTACATCCTGATCCATGTCATCCAGCCCTGCCTTCTCATGATTTAATAGGTGGGAAGAAACAGTTTATAGTGGGTTGGAATGGTTTCTGTAGTCTGCAGCAGATTTCTTACAAAGAGCTTTGTTCTCGAGGTGAATCTTGGCATCTGTGTCGAGAACACATAATATGGGGTTGTGATGGGTGAGACTATCATAATTCTTTTAGGGCATGGAGCTTTATCAGCTCCATGTACTATTAGTTACAGGGAAAAAATGACTAAGTGTTTTGTTGGCTTTCAAAGTCATAAAATACTTAGTAGTCGCTTGTCAGAAAGGCAGTGTAATGCTGCCTGTTATGTTTACACTTTCCTTTAATGCCTCTCAATTGTCTATATTGTGGTAGAACTTCCAGATTATTGTTTCATATTTTTGGTTTGTTCCTCATAAAATCTGCAGTTTTCTGACAAATCACAGAGGACTTTGTTGTTGTTGTATCTTTCGACTTTTCCCAGTTAGGGGTCGCCACAGCGGAACTCCAGTCCACTAATGATTGGCAGTAGATTTTTACATACCGACTTGTCAGGCCTGACGCACAACCTTCAATGAAGGTACGCCCATTCACGCATGTCTCCACACAGAAGACGCTTTAGCTGAGAATCGAACAGGACAACATCTTACTGTGAGGCGACAATGCTACCGCAGCACCACCACCGCAGCATACAAATCACAGAGGACTAAAGTCACTAAATAATGACATGCTTCACAGTTTCAGGGTTCATATTCTTCAGAAAGTATATGTGAACACAAATCCTTTTATTGTGTCAACTTGCTAAATTCATTAGAGGAAGTTAAGGACATGTTACAGGTGTGGACAGCAGGCAGAAACAATTTTTTGTTCTGCTACTATACTTTGCCAGTCAGTACAGGCAGATTTTACTGACTAGGGTGGGACCCAACTTTAACAACTTCAGCAGGGGGTGCTTAATAACTGCTAGTCATTTCAGGCAGCACTCTGGTGCTTAACTATTTTTTTTTCCAAATATCATTGCTTAATCAGCAAGCTCCATGCACTACAAAAGCTTTTTAATAGCTGTTAAGTTCTGGGGAAGCACTTAACATGTCTTTTTCCTGATTTTGGAACATATTCATAGCTCTACATGCACTACAAATACATTCCTGGTAAACATCATTGTACTTGGCATACAGTATAATAACACAGATATCACAATGTAGTAATCAGCTGTCATGTTAACAGTTTCATATTTCTGGGATGGGTGGTTGAGGTGAAGGGATATCTGAATGAGGAGGTCAAATCTAGAATCAGAACGGCTGCTGCCAAAAGGCATAGAGTCTCAGAGGAGGTGTTTGATAAACAAATGACATAGAAGCTGAAAAGTAAAGTTTGCAAAGCAGTGGTGCAAAGCAGTACTACTGTATGGTACAGAAGCCTAGTCAGTGAAGGTAACACAGTTGAGGAAGCTAGAGGTTATGGAAATGAAGTTCCTGTGATGGATGACACAGATGAAGAAATGAGTACATCAGCTCAGAATCTACAATAACTCTAATCCAATTGCAGAGAAGGTCAAAGAGAAGAGATTTTGGTGATGTGGGCACATGCTTATGAAAGCAGAAAACAATTTGGTGGAAAAGATTTGGGAAGGACAGGAAAAAAGCAAAAGAAAATGAGGATATGTAGCAAAGAGATGGATGAATTCTATGAGAGACTGGTGATAATCAGGCATGCCTGTTGAAGACAGTATGAGAGTGGCACTAAATCAAGGAAGGCAGGGACATGTGATGTGACAATAGCAAAAAAAATGGGAAAATAGAGACTGTTGATAATGAGGATGAGGATGAAAATGTTCTGCATGTAAGTATTATAGGAACTTTAGTTTATAAATGACAAACAGAACTGGTGTAGCTGTTAGGCTGCATGTGCATGTAATTATTATTGTAAGAATAGGGTCATAGGTTCATAGACTGGTATTAGGCTATTGGCCCTAGGACCTATACAAGTCTAGCCATAGCAATTCCCTGGCTATTTCTTCCCACAATATTTACTTCCCTGGACCCCTGCCTAGCAGGGTGACTGACGTAATCCCCGGGGTGAATTTCCTATCTCCCATCCAGTCGTCAAGATTCCTTTTGAAGACGGGCAAAGAGGTGCTCTGCTTGACATGTGTGGGCAGTCTCTTCCAGCGTATGGGGAGTCACTGGATCAGGAACCTATCCCTCCAGCATGTTTTCTTCATTGTAATGACAATGTTTAGATCATTGGAACATGTAACTCTGAGGGATTGGGATTTCTTTAGGTGTAGCATGCCCAACAGCTCTGGGTTTCATAGGTTCATAGGTATGTACTAGGCTATTAGACCTAGGGCCTATATAAGCCTAGCCAAAAGGTACCCTGGCTTTCGCCATCCAAGAAAATTATTTTCCAGTACCCCTGTCGAGCAGAGCCACAGAAGTGATCCCCAGGGTGAATTTCCTATCTGAAAATGCCCTCATATGGAAATACTTATCCAGAGCTGTTGAGAAAGTGGCAACAAATGAATATAAAACTCAGCTTGGACTACATGAACCTTATGAATGATTTTTTTCTGGATCATGAAAAACAGCTGAAGGAAGAAATCATTGTGTTAGAAGATAATATTCTTAACGCTGTTTGTTTCACTTCATTAAATGGGTCTTACCAGCAGATGCTGGATCGAGTACAGTTGATGGAAGAACGAATACAAGCTACAAAAAAACGTAAGTTACTACGTGATTTGGGAGACTTTCAAAATAATAACATCTTTTCTTGGCCAAGAGAACAGATTACATCAAGAAACTTTGCTACTAGTTCTCAAAATAGACAGAAAGCCTCCCTAGACACATTGGATGATTTTCCTACTACACCTTTAAATGAAACTGCAGCTTGCAGTTTACAAGCTGACAAAAGAGTAGAAACAACTAGTGACACGCCCACTTCAGCAAGCATTAGTGAAGTAGGTGCTTCAGTTGCAGTGAATGTTACTTGTACCTCTCCCCATTCAGATGGAATTACCAAACAGACTAATAAATTATCTAACAAAACAGTGGCGAGTATATTTCAAAAGCGGTTTGTATTAGAGCAACCTGAAACAGTGAGGGGCCGTTCTACTTCGAGGGGAAGACAACCGACTAAGCAGTTGGTAAATGTGGGCAAACGCAAACATAACAGCCCACAGAAACAAGCAAAAATGTCACGCAAGTAGAGCATACTGATGCTCATGTTTTTTCTTTATCTAACTGTTTGGATTGTGTTAACACAGCAAATGTACATACTATAAGTAATGAAGTAAATTTGCCGTGTGTTCCAAGCTTGTTGGGCAAAAATTGTACTGTGAAACAACTGGAAATTATACAAGGTACTTTGAATTTAACTGACTTGTGCTTGGACAAAGCTCATTATTCCCTGTTACAAAAAGGGTTCAGCTTCATTCCTTCTTCAAAGGACAATATTGTGGGAGCTTTGATTGAGCTGAAACAGTTTGTTAGGAATTTAAGCTTAAAACTTATGTTTAATAATGATTTTCATGATGTTGGTATCTGTAAAAGACGTAGTACTTTTGTACCTGTGAACCCCCCAGTAGTAACTGCTTTCCATGATTTGTGTGAGAGGGACTTACGAATGCTGTATGAAAATAAAAATAATGCTGTTAGTAAAACATATAAAGTACAGTTTTGTACCTACCATAAATGTAGATGTTCGAGGATCTCCATTGCTGCAGTCCTGACTAGTGGGTACTCCGCTGCCCTCCATCAGCCCGAATACCAAAGGGCTAGATATGGCGTCGGTCATGGCGCTCGAGACTGACGTGGTGTCAGTATAAATGCGCATGACCGACACCATAACTTTAGTCTTTCTTGCCTCAGATGTCAGAATGCTAAAAAAAAAGAACACCACCCAAAAACCCCAATCTAAAAAGAAAAAGGGGAAGGAGGGAGGGAAAATTGGACTGCACCAATGGAGATCCTCGAACATCTACATTTATGGTAGGTACAAAACTGTACTATGTTCTGCGTCTCCCATTGCTGCAGTCCTGACTAGTGGGTAGAATCCCAGAGCAACGGAAAAAACAAGAAGGGAGGTCGGACAACTAAATATCCTGAGGAGCTGCAGACATGCCCTGTAAGACTGCAGTGGCAAACCCAGCCCTAGACTTAGAATAAAGAGGCAAATGATAATGCTTTGTAAAGGTATGTACAGAACTCCAGGTAGCTGCCTCTAGAATGTCTTTAGTAGCTACCCCTCTTAAAAAAGCAGTAGATGTGGCCGTAGCCCTAGTAGAATGAGGCCTGATCCCAACTGGAACTTCTTCACCATGATGAGAATAACAAAAAGCAATACAATGGCCAATCCACTTGGAAATAGTTTGTTTGAGACAGCTTTTCCACGGAAGTCACAGCAAAGAAACAAACAACTGATGAGAACTTCTGAACTCTTTGGTTCTGAACAAATAATATCGTAACTGCCTATGTACATCCAAAGAATGCAAAACTTTTTCCCCTTCAGTTTGGGGTTAGCATAAAAAGTAGGCAAATGTATAGACTGGTTCAATGCCACATTAGAAACCACTTTAGGCAGAAAAGTAGGATTAGTACGCAAGGAAACTCTGTCCCTGTGAAAAATCAGAAAAGGTTCCACTGCCATGAGAGCCTGTAATTCAGATACCCTTCTAGCAGAAGTAACAGCCAACAAAAAAGCAGTCTTCCAAGACAACAACTTCAAGTCAGCCGTAGCTGCAGGTTCAAAAGGAGGCAGAGTCAGCTTCTCCAAAACAAAATTAAGATCCCAAGTAGGAGTAGGAGCCCTCCGTGGGGGTCTTATATTCTTTGCCCCTCTAAGAAACTGTTTAAGCAATGGATGTGAAAATAAAGGAGGGTCACCATCATAGTGAGCAGAAATAGCTGCAGCATGCACTTTAATAGAAGAGAAAGACAAACCCTTGTCCAATAACACAGTCAAATATTGCAATGTACAACTCAAATCAGGCAATGTGACTTCAAAGCCTTTAGCTGAACTCCAAAGAAAAAATCTCTTCCATTTATCAGCATAAACTTTTCGAGTACTAGGACGCCTGGCTTCCAAAAGAACATCCAAAACTTGTTGAGGGAGCTGAAGGCCCTCATTCTCTAAAACTGAATGTGCCAGGCCGTCAGGTGTAGGGATCGCACCCTGACATTGAGAAAATGATTGTTTTCTTGAGACAATAAGTGAGGAATCCGTGGTAATGGCCAAGGGGCCCCCTGAATTAAACTCCTCAACAGAGGGTACCAATGCTGACGAGGCCAATCCGGTGCTATAAGGATCATGCACGGTTTGTCCCTCCTGACTTTCAACAGGACTTTTGGAAGAAGAGGCAGAGGAGGAAAGGCATACACGTGAAGGTTGCTCCAACTGAAGGATAGTGCATCTATTTTCCAGGCTTTCGGATGAAACAGCCTTGTGCAAAACAGAGGTAGTTGGAAATTCAGAGGAGAAGCGAACAGATCTATGTCTGGAGTTCCCCAAGCCATGGTCAACTGACGAAACACCTGAGGATCCAACTTCCATTCGTGAGGATCCACCATTTGTCTGCTCAGAACATCTGCTAACGAATTTTGTTCCCCTGGCAGAAACTGTGCTCGAAGAGTGATGTGCAGATCCAAAGCAGTTTCCCATAACAGCATTGCTTGTCTGCAAAGAGGGTAAGAATGAGTTCCCCCCTGCTTGTTGATGTACCACATGACAGTTGTGTTGTCTGTTCGAATCAACACTAGTCCCGGGCGAAGCAGATCCTGGAATGCTTTTAAGGCAAATTGAACTGCCAGCATCTCCTTCATATTGATATGCAAGTGAAGCAACTCCGGGGGCTAAAGGTCTTGAATCCATTTTCCTTTGAAATGAGCACCCCAGGCTGACTCCGAGGCGTCTGTCATTAATATCTGACTTGCCTCTGGTTGGGTCACAGAGAGTCCCTTGTTTAGGTGACATTCCTGAGCCCACCACACAAATTCCTTTTGGATGCAAGGAAGAATCCGAATGACAGTGTCCAAATCGTGGCTGTGTTGAGTCCAAACGCTTTTGAGATACCATTGTAGCTTCCTCATATGCAGTTTGGCATTGGGAAGTACTAGAATGCAAGATGCCATGAACCCCAAGGCTTGAAGGACTGTCCTTGCAGTCAGCCTGGACAGGACTGATAGCTGTAGGAAGTACTGGTGAAGATTTCTTTGTTTGTCCGGGGTAAGAAATGCCATCTGAGTCGCTGTATTCAGACTCACACCCAGAAAACACATCTCGTGAGGGTACTAGACTGGACTTTATTTCGTTCACAGAATACCCCAGGCATCTGAAAACTGTCATCACACACTGCAGATGTCGAAGTAGTACGTGCTTGTCTTGAGCCAGTATCAAACAATCGTCCAGATAAGGATAAATCTGAATTCCCCGTAGTCTGAGAAAAGCTATTACTGGAGCCAGGACTTTCGTGAATACCCTGGGAGCAGTAGACAAGCCAAAGGGCAATGCAGAGAACTGATAATGCAAATTCCCAGTCCGAAACCTCAGGAATTTCCTGCAACTGGGCCTGATAGGAATGTGGAGATAGGCCTCCTTGAGATCCAAAGTCACCATCCAGTGATCCCTGCCCAGCATAGGCAACAGCTGTTGCAGTGTTAACATCTTGAATTTCGGAATTTCTAGAAAGGTGTTTAGAATGGATAAATCCAGAATGGGCCTCCAAGTATTGCCCTTCTTTGGCACTAAGAAAAGACGGAATAAAACCCTGTGCCCCTTTCGCAGAAGGAACTTCCTGTATTGCTCCCAACTGGAGCAGAGAAGAAACCTGTGCCTGTGCTTCCAATTTTTGCTGATGAGGCACATCCGCATACCGTTGAAAGGCGGAAAGTGTGAAAATAAAATTTGTAGCCTCGAGTTACAATGTCCAACACCCATTTGTCCTGGGTAACCAAATGCCAATTCCGCTGAAAAGTCCCAGTTTTCCGCCCAGAGGAGCTGCCAGCAAAGCAGAGTCCGCAGCCAAGACACAGGTCATTGGGTCTGCTTCCGAAAGGACTGACCCTTGCCCTCTCCAGCAGAAGGGGTAGAGGAACTGAAAGACCTAGAAGTAACAGGGCCCTGAAAGGAAGCCCTACCTCTACCATGCCTCGACTTGCCTCTAGAAAGAAAATCAAGAGGGAAAAGACCATCCCTTAGCAGGCCAATTCCAATTGAACTTAGGAGGCTGAACCTGTAAAAATTCCTTAACTGTCTGCATAGATTTAGCTTTTTCCTCCATTTTTTTCAAAACTAATTCCACAGGAGGGCCAAAAAGAACATCAGACTGCAAAGGAGCATCCATAATACGAGCTTTAACATGCTCCGACAAGGACTGACCTTTAAGCCAGGCATGTCTGCGAACAACAGAACTAGTAGCAGCCACCCTGGAAGAAGCTTGTAAAGCATCAAAACCACACTGCAGAGAATGCTTCCCAACCTGGTCTGAAGCATGCACTAAATCCTGAAGCTCCTTACAGTCAATACCTGCAGCTAAAGCATCCACTTTACATTTCAATTGACTTAACAAAAAATTCTGATACTTGAGCATATGAAACTGACAATTCAAAGCCCTCATAGCCAAAGTAGAAGAGGTATACAGTTTTTTACCCCACCTATCCAGGGCCCTAGCATCTTTGTCCAGAGGAACTGGATTCTTAACCACAGAGGCCTTAACGCCCTTGGGGCCTTGAGGAATAGTTTCAGGATCAGCTCTAGGACTCTTAAACAAGTACTTGTGAGCTTCCGGAACCCTGTAGTATCTATCTGGTTTAACAGGGGCAGGAGGCAGAGAATCTGGGTTAAGGGCAGCCTCAGAAAACACATCCTGAACAACATCCAGTACAGGAGGAATAGCCAAGGGCCTGTGCTGAGGCAAAAACAAAAATTCTCTCAGCCTTTTACGAGAATCAGAATAATCATGGCCCTCCCATTTGAAATGTTCCCTCATGGAATGCAAAGTTTCAGAGAAAGAAAAGTCTTCTGGAGGGGACGCAGAGGGAGAAGCATCCTCAGCTTCCGAATCAGAATAGGGAGGGAAATCCTGAAGGTCTTCCACAGAGGAATCTGACTCAATGGAAGACTGAACCAAACCCTCCAACTCCGTCTCTACCCTGGGCCACTTCTGAGGGGGAGGCATGGAACCCCTAATTAAAGTAATCAAATCCTCAGCCATCTTCAACATGTGCTTCCTAGGAGCTGGACCCTGGGGAAAAGCACCCGCAGGGGCAGATTTAGACTTAGACTGGCCTCTGCCTAGAGAAGGAGGAGGCTTAACCACCCTACGAGGGGAGGGAGCCACAGACAACAGAGGAGCACCCTCAACCTGGCCTAACAAAGGAGAAGCCACCCCCTGTAGTAACAAAGGCTCCCCTTGACACTCAGGCACACTGTCAGAAAGAGCCACTGAAGCAGCCAGTGGTTCTACAGGACTGACGTCCGAGCGACGCCTCATCCTGTTTGGACCGCAAAGACTTTTCTCTGCGCTTCTTAGAAGAGCCAGTCGTCGGAGAATCCGACGGCATGTTGTAATTACAACGTTTACCAAACACCAGCCTAGCACAGTCCAACCGACGTTTAATAGTACCCTTATTAAAAGCAGCACAAAAGCGACACCCAACAACGTCGTGCTCAGGCCCTAAACAAGGAATGCAGAGTGAATGGTAATCCCTATGAGGAATCTGTTTCCCACAAGAAATACAGTTATTAACTTTTACTGACATCCGACAATACTGAGACAAGAAAAAGACAAAAAAGAAAATGTCCCCAATGGGGTACTTAGCCCAACTTGGTCTCCGGTCTGAAACTCGAAAACCGACAATTCCAGAACGCCGAACGGCACTTGCAAATTCTGCTTCTGCACAGGACCATGCGGCAAGAAAGACTAAAGTTATGGTGTCGGTCATGCGCATTTATACTGACACCACGTCAGTCTCGAGCGCCATGACCGACGCCATATCTAGCCCTTTGGTATTCGGGCCGATGGAGGGCAGCGGAGTACCCACTAGTCAGGACTGCAGCAATGGGAGACGACGAACATCTTAAGTTATGAGGAATACACAGCCCTTATGAACCTGCAAAGTAATAATGATATTGTGATTAAACAGGCAGATAAGGGAGGGGCTATCGTAATTATGAATAGGGTAGATTATCAGAATGCAGTTTTGAATTTATTAGATGATGCTGATGCTTTTAAAACTATTGTGCACGCTGATGTGAAAAAATGTATAAGTATGGTCAATATGACAATTTATGACTTACAACTTTCTAATGACATAACACTAGACTTATTTCATTTTTTTACTGTTCCTTGTCCAGTCGTCCCACAATTATATGGTTTACCTAAGATCCACAAGTCACTATCCCAACCACCGATGAGACCTATTGTTTCTGGGAAGGGGTGGTTGACTGAACCTATTTCGGTATATCTACATAGAAGGTTGCAGCCTTTATTAGAGAAATGTGATACCATCTTGAAAGATACACCAGATTTTATCAGAAAACTAAGAGTATGGTATAATAATATGGGCAAGGATGTAGTACAGAACAATGGGCTTTTATTGGTAACTTTAGACAATAACGTCCTTGTTTACAGTCATACCTAATGATTTTGGGATAGAATCAATTCGTGAGTTTTTAAACAACTCTTCTATGTTTGCAACAAGGGACATTGAAACATTATGTTTATTATTAAACCTAGTTTTGAATAATAATATCTTTTTATTTGATAGTCAGTTTTATATGCAAAATACTGGTGTTGCTATGGGTACGCCCGTAGCTAATACGTATGCAAACTTGGTACTTTTTATATGGGAAAAGAAGTTTGTCATGAATGACACTAGTCCATATGTCAATAATATTTTATCAGCGTTTTGTGGACGATTGTTTCCTCATATGGAAAGGTGATGTGGATGGTTTGTTACAGTTTGTACACTTCTTGAATGAATCCACTACTTTCCTAAAGTTTAAAATCGAATTTTCTGATGTGTTCATTCATTTTTTAGATCTTAAAATAGGGATACATGACAATGTAATGTACACTACAGTACATAAAAAAGTGGTAAATGCATGCAGGTATGTTCACTATACTAGCATGCATGCATCACATGTATTTAATGGTATAGTTAAATCACAACTTAATAGAATATGTAGACTTAACACGAATGATAGTCTTTTTATGTCACAGCTGGATGAAACCATTAATGAGTTTAGAAATAGTGGATATCCAGACAGCGTATTAGAAACAGCTAAAATGGACACTATAAATAATAGACATTTAGGTTTAAAACCTTTATTTCTTATGGATGAACACCAGAATGAAAATATTGTGGCACATGGAAATGGTGATATCCTAAGATATGTTACAACTTTTAGTTGTATGACTAGGTTTGTAAGAAATATTATAAAGAAAAACTGGGTTGTTTTATTGGCTTCCAGTGAAATGAAATCCATTATTGGTGATGGACCATTTTTCTCTCATAAAAACATGGCAAATTTTAAATGTAAGCTTGGTTACAAGGATTTTAAAAATCTAACTGAAGTGAATAATACTAATACATATGGAACTTTAAAATGTCTCAACTGTAGTTGCTGCCCTAACATAATAGATAAAGAAAATAGCTTAGAATTTAAGCATCCGGTAAGTGGGATTATATACAAGTTTAATCTCATGGCAACATGCATTTCAACTAATGTGACATATTTGGCTACATGCACGTCTTGCCATTGTTTTTACGTAGGTAAGACCACAAGAAGATTAAAGGACCGTATCATTGAGCATAAGTCTGAGATACGGAGAGGGAATGATAGGAATGCCTTATACAGGCATTTATCCTTATGTGGCAATCAACACAAGTTTAGATTTCGTGTCATTGACAGAGTGTGTGTATCCATGCGGGGGGGGGGGGGGTGACCTTAACAATTTATTAGATTTAAAAGAATTTGAATGGATTTTGACAAGATGCCTGGCTTGAATGTTACTGTTACACTAAAGCCTATTTTAGTGAAATTACAACATTCAGTATTGAAATAATTGCATTTTAAAGTTTATGTATATATTTTTTTAAACACAAATTTTTATCACATGATCTTTGGCTGCAGGTCATGTGCTTTGTTGGCTTCTATTTAAATGTTTGATTTTATTTGTAACCTGTATGAGTATTGATAAAGGGTTTGTACCTGAAAGCTTTGCTATTAAACGGGTGTGTTTCAGCGTATTTTAGTGTTTGTGAATTTCCTATCTCCATCCAATCATCAAGATTTTTCTTGAAGAGTGCTAATGAGGAGCTTTATTTGATATAGATAGGTAGTTTGTTCCAGAGTGTGGGAAGTCTCTGGGACAGGAATCTATCCCTCTAACATGTCCAACAGCTCTGAGTTTGACACAGCTTTGTATGTGAGGCACAGATCCCCTCTGAGTAGGCGATATGCGACAGAGTAAAGCTGGAGTTTTTTTAGACGGTCTGCGTAGGGCATCTGTTTGAGGCTGGTAATCCTCTTTGTGAGGTATTTCTGCGGCCTTTCCAGTTGTTGTAGATGTCTTGTGAGGTACATACAAAAAGGGGCATTGTACTCTATAATGCATCTAATGAGTGATGAGTAGAGGGGAACAATGACCTCTTTTTTTCTGGATGACAAACCTTTTGTGATGTGAGGTTTGCCATGTAGAAGGATTTCCTGACTACTGCGGTGATATGATTATCAAAGGAGAGATTATTGTCCACTGTGTCCCAAGGTCTCTTATCACACTTTTGATGTTAAGTAGACTACCACCTATGTGGTAGTTCATGGGTACAGAGTTTTTACCAAAAGAGATAAAACCAGGCATCTGTCTCAATGAGGCCCTTTTGTACGATGTACACAATGTTAGGAGTTTTGATTATGGCTCCTAGTTTGCAGTCATCTGCGAACTTCATTAGCCAAAGACCTTCTGTGTTAGCCTGTACTTCAGAGAAGTAGATACCAAACAGGAGAGGACCCAGGACTGAACCCTGTGGTACTCCACTTGTCACTGGTCTGAAGTTGGATTTGGAGTCTTCTACTTTCACAGTGTGGGTTCTGTCAGTGAGCCAGTTGGCTACCCATCTTGTGACATAGGGATTTATACCTAGTTTAGTAAGTTTATCTATAATTCCTGAGTGGGGGATGGTGTCAGAAGCCTTGGCAAGATCTAGATAGGTTGTGTGAACCACCTTACTCTCATCTACGGCTTTGGTGACCGCTTCAAAGAAGTCTATCAGGTCTATAAGACATGATCTGCCTTTTTCAAACCCAAACTGGGTGGGGTCCAGAGTTTGGAGATTACCAATGTCATTGTTTATAAGTTCCATGATGATACGTTCCATAGTCTTGTAGACAAGGCTCGTCAGGCTAATGGGGCAGTAGTTCCCGGGGTCCGTGGTGGCTCCCCCTTTGTGGAGTGGGATAACTGTCACTGTGCGCCATTCAGTGAGCACAAAGCCTGAGGTGAGGCTATGACTGAACATGGTACTTAGGTGGGGTGCGAGTTCATTCTGTAGTTCATGTAGAATGCAGCCTGGGATGTTGTCAGGTCCCGTGGATGTTATATTCTTGGCTTTGGAGAGTGTGTTTTTAACCTGTGCAGCAATGATTACCGGCCCTTTGCATTCTTGCAGTATAGAGATGGGCCCTTTAGGGGATGAGAGGGGGTAAAGTTAGCACTGAACCTATCTACTGGATGTTGGCAATATCAGTTGGTTCTGTATATTTAGTGCCATTGTGCTGTAACTCAGAGCAGATCTGAGTGTTGCCATTGAGATTCTTGACATAGCTATAGAACGCTTTGTGGTTGTGTTTAGAATCTGTGGCGATTTTGTTTTCCTAACTAGCTTTGGAGGATTTTATGAGGGATCTCAGCTTCTTACTGAGGCTGACCAGGGAGTTCCTCCAATCATGGGATTTTACTCTTTTTTTTTTTTTTTTTTTTTCAACAGCTTCTTTCTTCTGTTGTAGAGTTTGTTTATGATGGGGGACCACCAGATTGGCTTCGTTTTTTTGGAGGATAGCATCTTCATTCTGTTAAGGGCTGCATGATCCATGCACTCGCTTAAGTGCTTATAAAGTGCATTTGTGTAGGATTCAGCAGTCGTACTTCTATTGTCCGTCAGCATGGGTGTCGTGAAGTTTGCCACTTCTGTCTTAAGAAGCATGAAGTTGGCTTTGGAGAAATTTTTTACGGTGGTTTCCCTAATGAGGGGTGGGGGAGGGATGTGGATTTCTAGGGTGATTAGCAATTGGTCGGATCTGACCAACGAGGAACAGACCTCCTGTGTGGAACACTGGTTGCACATGTTGGTAATGACTAGGTCTAGGTTATTGCTGCCCCTGGTGGGGGTGTGGATAAGTTGATCCAAGGCATTTGAAGTTGTGAATTCCAGAAAATGTTGAGCACAAGAGTTGGTACATGGGTAGTTTTCCCAGTTAATGGTGGGGTAGTTGAAATCACACATTATTAGGGTGTTAGGTTGTACCCTATTATTTTCCAGTGTATCAAGAAATGAGGAGTGGGAATCCTGGGGCATGGTGGGGGATCTATAGCAAGCTACAATTTGGATTGTGGTCTTGCCCAGAGTTAGTTGCACTTGGATAATCTCGGATGCATTATGCTGAGCAACTAGCCTGGAGGTGTGGATATACTTAATGAAGATGGACACGCCTCTGCCTTTAGTGTTTCAGGCCAGGTTAGGTGGTCAAAAGATGTTGTATGAATTATAGCCTGGCAATGCAGGGGTGCTCTCTGGAGCCTTGAACTAGGTCTCTTTCACTGCACAGATGTCAATGTTCTCCATTTTAAGGAGTGCCTCGAGTAAGTGCATTTTGAGGTTTAGACTTCTAGCATCGATTAGCATGACCCTCAGATTTTGCTTGCTTGTAACTGTTACGGTGGTGAATTTTGAACCTTGCCTAAAAAAGGCACTATGTGTGGCAAGAGCCTTAGCCAGTATCTGGAATCCCAAGGGTGACAGGTGCAGGCCATCTCTGATAAAGCATTGTGGTTTGTTGATCATGTCATCCCAGGCAGACAGATACTGGATCCCCTTAGAATGACACAGCTTAGCCAATTGTTGAAGTCAGTAATTTTGTCCTTGTACTGTGGTAGCATTCTGGGTGATGGCAGGATGCTACTCAGGGCTAGGGTCATACCTGCCTGGGCTACAAGATTGGACAGCTCCTTCATGTCTCTTTTCATGTAGTCCAAGGAGATATGTCTCAGGTCATTTACACCAACATGGACAATGACAGAGTCATATTTGTACTTGTTGTGGAGTGACCTGAGTGCATGCATTATGTGGCGGATCCTGGCACCCAACAGGCAGCTGACAGTAACTTTTTCCTTGTTTAGCCTGGTGAGTGGAACATCAGTGTGCCTGACTATAGAGTCACCTATGACTAGAGTGTTGGGTACGTTGTTATGCCTTATGAGCTGTGGTTGAGTGGCACACTGAGTTTGTGGGCTATGTGTCATTTGGCTTACGGGTGGAGGTTTAACATGGCCTTGGATGTTAAGCAGAGATTGCTTCTGAGTAGATGATGTGCAACAGAGTATAGCTGGAGTTTTTTTTAGATGGTAAGCATAGGGTATCTGCTTTAGGCCCGTTATTCTTTTAGTGAGGTATTTCTGTGGCCTTTCCAGTTGTTGCAGATGTCTTGAGAGGTACATACCAAATGGGGAATTGTGTTCTTTAATGGGTCTAATGATGGATGAGTACAGTGGGACAATGACCTCCTTTTTTCTGGATGAAAAGCTCTTAGTGATGAGATGTGCCGCATAGAAAGATTTCCTGAATTATATACTATTGAGTCTGCTGCTCTCCCAAGCAACCCTTTTGATGCCAGGCCCATTCTTAGGTTCATAGGTTCACACTAGGCTATCTGCCCTAGGGCATTTATAAGCCTAGCCAGAGTGTGTGGCTTTCACCACCCCTTAGGATGAGAATACTATACCCATTAGTTTGCTGTGCCTCTGTCCAGCAGTGACACAGAGATGATTCCTGGGGTAAACCTACGATCTCCCATCCACTCGTCAAGATTTCTCTTGAACAGAGTCAGTGAGGGGCTCTGCCTCACATGGACTGGGATTCTGTTCCATAGTGTAGGGAGTCTCTGGGTGATGAATCTGTCCCTCCAGCACGTCCTATTTATATCCATGTTGAGGTTTAAGTCTCTTGCTCTTGTGGCTCTGGTGGATTTGGATTTTTTGAGGTGGAGCATGTCCATTAATTCCGGGTTGGACATGGCCTTGTATGTCAGGCACAGATCACCTCTGAGCAGACGGTATGCGACTGAATAGAGCTGGAGTTTCTTCAGTCGGGTAGCCTATGACATATGTTTGAGCCCCTTTATCCTTTTGGTGAGGAACTTTTGGGGTCTTTCCAACTGCTGCAGGTGTCGGGTAAGGTACATTCCGAATGGGGCGTTGTACTCCAATCATTGGTCTGATGTGAAGAGTACAGGGGTACAATGACCTCTCCTGATCTGGATGTGAATCCCTTCATGATCAGGTAGGCAATGTAGAAGTTCTTCCTAACCACTTTGGCAATGTGAGTGTCAAAAGAGAGGTTACTGTCAACTTGGGTCCCCAGGTCCCTGATAACTTCTTCCGTGTTTAATGGATTACCACCTATGTGGTAATTAGGGGTTACCTTGTTTTTCCCAAAGGGTATGACTATACATTTTTTGGCATTTAGCTTAAGGCCATGGCTCTGGCACCAGTTATCCATTTCTATGAGACCTCTCTGGAGGATGTCTGTGTCTGAGTAATGTTCCCAGTCTATGTTTGGGTAGTTGAAGTCACCCAATATGATGGTGTTTGGAGAGACATTCATACTCTCCAGTGTCTTCAGGAAGGCTGTGTGGGTTTCCTGAGTTTGAGAGGGTGGTCTGTAGCATGCTACAAACTGTAGGGTAGTTTTACCTATGGATAATTGCACCTGGATGGTCTCTGATGCTTCGTGCGTTGCCACTAACCTGGAGGTGTGGGTATCCTTTATGAATATGGATACTCCCCCTCCTTTTGTGGTTCGGTCCGGATTTTGGGGCCGGAACGCATGATATGAGGTATAACCTGATAGTGCTGGGGTGCCCTCAGGAGCCTTGAACCAGGTTTAAGTCACAGCACAGACATCGATGCTCTCCATACTGAGGAGGGCTTTGAGGGCGTGCATCTTGAGGTTTAGACTTCTGGCATTGAGCAGTATTACCCTTAGTTTTTTTCCATTTTTGTTTTCCAGGGCGGTAGGTTTATCATTTGAGCCTTGCCTAAAAAAGGCACTATGGGGGTGGCAAGAGCCTTTGCCAATATCCGGAAGCCCAGGGGTGACAGGTGCAAGCTGTCCCTATGAAGCAGGATGGCTTGTCAAGCATGTCATCCCAGGCAGACAGACATTGGATCCCCTTAGAATGGCACCAGTAATTAAGCCAATTATTAAAGCTGATCATTTTGTCTCTGTATTGTGGCATCATTCTTGGTGAGGGTAGGATACTGCTCAGGGTCAGGGTCATACCGGCCTGGGCTACATAATCTGGGAGCTCGTCTATGTCTCTTTTCATGTAGTCCAGGGAGGTACGTCTCAGGTCGTTCACACCGGCATGGACAATGACTGAGTCATACTTGTACTTGCTGTGGAGTGACCTGAGTGCTTGTGTTATGTGGCGGATTCTAGTGCCTGACAGGCAGCTTACTGTGATCTTTTCCTTGTTCAGTCTGGTGAGTGGGACGCCAGTGTGTCTGACTATGGAGTCACCTATAACAAGTGTGTCTGGCATTGTGTTTGGCCTTAAGGGCTGTGACTGTTTAGCACACTGACTTTGAGAACTATGTGTTGCATGTCTTATGTCTTGAGGTGGCAGTTGCTTGGGTGTCTGCTTTGGAGGCCTCTGTAGTTTTGGTAGATTTTTGATCAGTGCCTCCGAGTATGTCTTTGTGTGTTTATGTGTTTGTTTTGCAGTTGTGATAGTTCTATGTGAAACTGGGTTTGTGGTGTGCATGGTTTCCTTCTCCTCCTGTCTGGTCTTGCCTATCCTGAGTTGAGAGAGCACAGCCTCCAGTTTGGCTATATAGTTGCATCTCTCACATGTATTTGTGTTTTGTGGGAGAAGGAGTGGGTTGTCTGTGTACATGAGGCAATTGTAACATTGCCTCAAGATGCCTAGATTCACCAGCTGAACAGGAGAGGACGCTAGCAACTGACCCTTCGACATGCTAGAAAAAGTGAAAAAGTTTGCTGTGTAACTGAGTCAGAAGGGACCTATAGGGAAATGGGTACACAAGGGGATTCTAGGCTAATGTAGTACTTTGTTTAGTATATAAATACTTTACCTATATAAAAATGCTTTAGGAGCAAGTGCTGAGCTTTTGAGATAGAGAATAGACTGTTTAGATTGCAAGTAGAGAAGTTCTAAGGGAAAAATTGAAGAGCAGACTTTACGGAGCCAGAAATAGTTTAACCGGCGCTGCCCGATGGTGCTCTATGGGCAACTCTGCGCTAAAGCGGGCTTTATAGCAGGTGGTTGAAAAGAGCTAGGAATTGACCCAAAATGACCAATAGACTACAAGTTTCTGGCTGGAACCACTGCTCTAGGGACAAATAGGCTGCTCAGTGCTCCCCACTCCCACTGGTGAACAAAGAAGCTTCCCTTTATCCAAATAAGGATACGGAATAGCACAGGAACCAAGCCAAAGCCCAGAGATCAGCAAACTCTGAAGACTGGACTATTCTAGTTCAGTAAGGCAGGAAAACAAGATATTTTTTGCAGAAAACAGAGGAAAAACAGACAGTAAATGCTATAAATGCTTTTAAATGGCTAGCGCACTTGAGTGTGTTTGCCTACAGGTAAAATTAAGCAACAAATAACTTTTTTTAAAAGTGCAAAACAGTTCATCAACACAAAAACAGTTTAAATAGAATGCAGAGCTGTATAAACGGGCAAAAATGCAGTCGCTAAGCAGTAAATAATCAAAAAGCCAGAAAAAAAATACTTAAATCAGGAAAAAGTCACTCTTTTGCTCTCTGCTGCTTGTAGAACTCTGAAGGACACCACGAGGAGCGGTGCTGAGTTGAATACAAGAGAAAAAGCGAGCTAAAGCGGGCTTTATTACAGGGGGCTGAAAAGAGCTAGGAATTGACCCAAAATGGCCAATAGACTACAAGTTTCTGGCTGGAACCACTCCTCTAGGGACAAATAGGCTGCTCAGTGCTCCCCACTCCCACTGGTGAACAAAGACGCTTCCTTTTATCCAAATAAGGATATGGAATAGCACAGGAACCAAGACAAAGCCCAGAGATCAGCAAACTCTGAAGACTGGACTATTCTAGTTCAGTAAGGCGGGAAAACAAGATTTTTTTTTTTTTTTTTCTTATTTGCAGAAAACAGAGGAAAAACAGGCAGTAAATGCTATAAATGCTTTTAAACGGCTAGCACACTTGAGTGTGTTAGCCTACAGGTAAAATTAAGCAACAAATAATTTTTTAAAAGTGCAAAACAGTTAATCAACACAAAAACAGTTTAAATAGAATGCAGAGCTGTATAAACGGGCGAAAATGCAGTTGCTAAGCAGTAAATAATCAAAAAGCCAGAAAAAAAATACTTAAATCAGGAAAAAGTCACTCTCTTGCTCTCTGCTGCTTGTAGAACTCTGCAGGACACCACGAGGAGCTGTGCTGAGTTGAATACAAGCGAAAAAGCGCGCTAAAGTGGGCTTTATAGCAGGGGGTTGAAAAGAGCTAGGAATTGACCCAAAATGGCCAATAGACTACAAGTTTCTGGCTGGTACCACTCCTCTAGGGACAAATAGGCTACTCAGTGCTCCCCACTCCCACTGGTGAACAAAGAAGCTTCCTTTTATCCAAATAAGGATATAATCTTACAGATTACTACAGCAACCTCCGGTCTTCTGAGCAGCTAAGTCTGAAATAACCAGTGCTATGTCAAGGCTATAAGATTTATGCAAAATGGATACTATTTGCAACTTGGAAAACACTGTCCATCCAAATGGCAAGCATATGAACTTGGGATTTATTTATTCCCACTACAAACTGAGTATAATACACATGTACTATGTTATATGTGTCTTTGAGCAATATTAGATACAAGGACTATTCGGCAACCAGCATGAATATGGTGGGTGTATGCCAGACGGATATCATAAGGACGTTCCCCCACCAGTTCTTCAATGCCATGCTACAACATGTGAGATGCCATGCTACAACATGTGAGACACCATGTGTACTTTTTACATATCAGAGACCCAACATCATGTGGGCTTTTTTTGACATAGCCATTTTTCCAGGAGGTACTGCGGGCCATAGAGTCCACCATATTGGAATAAAGGCCTCATCTAATGAGCAAAGAAGAAGGTAAATCCAGAATAAGGGATTCCACTCTACCTTTTGTCAAGTAGTATATAATGCACAAGGAATAATATACAATGTATCTGTAGGCTACACAGGCAGTGCTTTCAACCCCTTTTTATACCATGCTTGTACCTTACAACAACATCCTGTGTGGGATGATTTACTGTGGGATATCTTATAGTGTTGCTGGATATACCCCAGAGCCATGGCTAGTGATGCCCTTTAGAAACCCCCAGACCATGGAATAGTATGGATACAACTATGCCCGGTCACTGACCTGTGTCACTGTTAAACATGTGCTTGATATGCAGAAGGCCAGCTTCCACTGTCTAGATGCATCTAAGGGTGCTCTGCAGCATGACCCTGCCACATGCAGTCAGATTTTTTCTGTTTGTGCAAAGTGGCATAACATCATTAAACACAGGGAGTTACAGCAAGGCAGACACTCAGGTGGAGGAACGAAGGACATCCCAAATTCAGTAGCAGATGAAATGCCTGTTGAGGAGCCTGTAGAAGAGCCAGTGGTAATGAAAGAATATTCCAGATGGAGGTATATGAAGTATGTGGTGGCACTGGCTAAGATATAGTGCCTGCTTCATAATTATTGTCCAGAATAAGCTTATATATAATACATTAAATATGAAGCATGCAGGTCTTTAACAAGGATGTACTATACCATGCATAGACTGACCAAATTGTACATCAGCCTTGGGCTACTCAAGTAAAATGTACAGAGGGCAGGACATGGTTATCATTCACAGAGGTGGGGAGGGCCACAAAGTCAAGTGTCATTAGTAGTCACTACATCTATAGTGATGCATTTAAACAGCATATTGTAAAGAATGTGTCAGACCTGTGTAGGCAGGTTGGGAGACTAGGGTTCATGGGCCAAGAATGGTAGAGCTTTAGCTATGTGCTCTCTCATCCTGTGCAGTTCTCCAATGAACTGCCCCCTTAGCTCTAGGCTGAGGACAAAAAAGTTCACTGTAAGTTAAAGCCTTAAAAAAACAGAGCTTGTTGAGTACTGTCCTCTAACATTTTTTCTCCTTTAAAACTGTACAAAACACTTGCTACAGCTATCTACCACACATGAAACTGACACAAAAAAACATATCAGCATTCATTTGTCATTGCTGCTACTTCAGTTCTTCCCCATCAGCATTTCTGATCACATTCACATAACTCTTTGATATTGGATCAGCTGCACACAGCAGAGATTTGCACAGATCATGCATGGTGCCCTCTCTTAGGAGGGTCACAGGTGTAATCCACACCATGCCGGGAGGATAGAGTGCTTTGTAACAGCAAGCAGTGGTTCATGCCATGGGTGAACTTTGCACAAGCACCCTGTCAATGTGGATACCTACATTGCAATGTGCATTGCTCTATAGTGGATGGTGAAGTAGAGGCAGTGGCTCTGCATTCATCTGATCACAGCATCTCCTTCAGTGACAGACTTTTCCAGCATAGAAAGTGGCAGACTGACCAGAGGAAGTGCACCAGCCATGATGTTTGGCTGCTCAAGGCACTTGCTCTGTTCAAAAATATTCATGCTATCATGCATTCCCTGTTGTCATCATGCAGACCACGTTCTATCCCTAGCAACTCAGAAAGACCTGTGTTGGTGTCAGCCTGTCACTGTATTTTTGCCCTGCTCAAATACTGTGTTGCAGCCAGGGACACACCTAGCTGGTATCCACTATGTGTTTGGCAACTAGAGTGACATCTATCCATATTCTCTTCTTGCTCTGTAGAGCTTGTGGAATCAATATGAAGTATGTTGCAAATGAAGACATCCCTCCCTGGATAAATATATCTGCATTTTCATATCCTTTTATGATTTCTTGGGTTTGTGGGCTGGGTTCACAGTCTTAAAAGCTATATACATGGAATGTTATGGAGATGTGTACATCACATTGCCCATGTCTAGTACTGTCACCATGACCCCTGATGATACCAGGGTTTGGCTGCCATCATAATCCGAGCTAAACTGTTCCCCAACTTCAGACAGCTGTATATGCATAATGGAGAACCCTGATAACACTACACCTGTAAAAACACCAAAACATATAATCTACTGTTAAGTAAAACCCTTCACTAATACTTTAAGTCCAGTGAATGAAAAATTACTACTGAATGTAGTGGCATGGAAAATTAACACTTAATGTACCTTGTGCCTGGTTGTGCCTGTGACCTCTGCATCAAGAGCCCTGTTTTACTTGTGAAAAGAAATTGCCATGCCTGTAAGCTGTACTAAGCCAGAAATTTACCTGTTACAGCAAATACTTGTTCATGTTAAGAAAGGCATATCTGGGCATTAACAAAATATGTTCTGTGTGGTCGGCTGACTTCTGCACCAAATTCCAGGACCCCACCATGGATTGTGGAAGTGTCCTGACCTCACATACAGAGATACCAGGAATTCATCCATCACTACTGATTGTTTTTCAAACAGTGTAACGTGTAACACCACCCATTGCACCTTCCTACTGGGACAGACAAGTGGTTTTACTTTTTGCAGCACTTATTGTGTAAGCGGCATAATGTCTCACTTAGTCATACTTCTTCTGGCCCCTTCTTCTGGCCACTGACAGCCTTAATGTCATTAACCATTTCCTTCCAGGTATAGTTGCAAAAGTACTGGTTTAATTTGTCACAGCAGACCATCTACCAACCTTTGTAATGAATGGTTTGTGGCAAGATGTCATTCTCTACATGGAAGGACTTGTTTTTCCACTGTTTATGAAGTTGTAGCATAGTGTTCTGAAATGGAAACAAAAAGCGTATGTGAGAGCCTTCACACTCCTAACTGAAATATACCTACACAAAGACAAAGCGAAAGAAGAGGATGATGTATGAGAAGTGATGTATGAGAAGAATTCTTTGGCCTTTATATATGCATGTGGGGAGGACTTACACATAAATGGGAATGGATGGGCAGGTATGCTTCCTTAGATGTTAGCAGACTTCTGTCACCCAAAACCCCAAAAAATAAAAAAAAGTGGAATCCATGTAGAGATGAAATGTAATGGCTTTTCATAGTATTCCGCAGTAGAATATCATAACTGTTTCACATGCCAGCATGATAACACACCATCAGGCCATGTGTATCACAGCAAACTGATGTATTCGCTGAAGTTTTACACAGTAAAGTACTGTACAAAGACATATTTAAACTGTACTGTACAAAGGCAAAAAATATATCATTAATACTAGAGATGATTTACTAAACAGCAGAAAAGTGTTGACCAAATCATCACTAGTAATATTAGAGATGATTTGCTAAACAGCAAAGAAGTGTTGACCAAATCATCTCTAGTAATACTACAGATGATTTGCTGAACAGTAGAAATGTGTTGACTTCTGCTATATATTATGGAGATGCTCAAACATAAGACTGCCGGGCCCGACTGTATACTCCTTAAGCATGTGCGCTAGTTACAGTTCTTACAGGCCTATCAATTCCATCTCCCAATGGCAAGCAAAAAGGACACTACTGACCAGTCACACTCAATTACCAGAGAATGTTGGCTGACTCTCAGGTAACATCTACAAGGTGTACATTTAGTACTGTCTGCATATGCCAGCCCCCACACCCACAGCGACCATGTGCATTAGACAGTGGATAGTATATTAAGTGCTGTAAGAGTTATAAAAAATGTGCACAGCCACAGACAACATCAGACCAATAAACATTAAACACTTCTACACTTGGCCTACAGGTAAACATGGATTGTATGTACACAAATAGCAATATGAAGTACATTGCAGGTTAGTATGCTACCCATTAGAGCCATCCTGTGTATCCTGACATGGTGGTCTACATAAAAAATCAAAGAAATAGCCCCTACCCCCCACACACACACAATTTGTCAGCATGGATGTACCTTTAAACAATAACATAGATAAAAGCTGTGCATGCACATTTTTTCATGAGCATCCTCAGCCAAAGTCTGAGGCATGCTAGCGTGTTATATCAACTCTTCTAATACACAACCTATCCAACACAAAAGCCTGCTTTCACTTTTTTCCTCAAGCTTGTTTAGTTATTCCTAAGCAGTCTCCAGTAATAAGATGAAGCCTATGGCAGATGAGTGAGCTTATAGTGCACAAATGTGGAACCTTGCAGTGTACAAGTCATTCTAATGAATGTATCTGAATTTCCCTTTTTTTCTCATTACAATAATGACCAGTTGTGGATGAGTCAGTAATCCCTAAGGGGCAGTAATGAATGTATTATACTCTTGTATCATAGAGTGACACTAAAGAACAAGTCAGCAAACACAGTTAATCATCATGTAGGCAGTAAACACTTTCATGACAATGTTCACACCGTAACACAACAACACCATGCTGTAATTTTGTGTAGTAAACAATAGTTGCACTGCAACTAGTCAAACCGTCCAGTGTTGTGTGTAATGTGCAGGTAAGTTGAATGTGTGTGACTTCTGTGAGCCTAACATAGCTCTCTGGAATGTGGCCTGGTGAATGGCAGTGGTTTTCAAAATAGTACTGATATTGGAAGGGTTTCCTGTTGGTGCAGCAGACAATGCAAGATATTTATATTCTTGATGTATAGAGACTACCAGGAGTGTCTCTGACTGTGGAATCCTATGAGGATATGTAATATAAAGTGGATGCTTGGCAGAGTGGTGTTGAATACCACTGGTATGACCCAATGTAATGAGTAGTGTCACTAGCCTTTTTTGGTGGTATTATTTTTCTTCTCCTCAATCATTTATGATTCCATTTTCAACAGCATCTGTCATAGCAAGATCAGCAGTGTAGCATAGGTTATTTCCCCATCAGTCCCAGCATTTTCTTGCTACTACACTACCTGGATCCATGGCTGCCTCCCCTTTGGGCATAGCATTGGACAGGTAGGTTCCCTCGCATGCAGCCTCTAACGGTCACTCCCTAGAAGGTAACACCATTGTTTTCCCCAGTGACAATGCAAGGAGTATGCAGTTAGTTACTCACCAGGAATTGGTGGGGGAGTTGATTAACAAGTGTCTGGAAGCCTGCAGTGCCCACTTGGTGAAGATTCTTGGGAAGCTTACAGAGCTGCATCACTGCCTGTCTCTGCCTTCACCACCTGAGTCACAGTCTAGTAGGGAGGGTCATCAGGGTACCTATTGGCAGGCAGCCAACTCATTATGCATGTTGAATCCTTTTATTAAGCTATATATTTGCAATTTATTAAATCATTACTATTTTGTATAACACTTACTTTAAGAATCTTTCATAAACTAAATTTTATTCTAAAACAAGATAATAAAAATACTGGTGGCACTCGGATATTTAGATAATCTAAAAAATAAAACTTTTTGTGCTATTTACACATGGTATACATTTTTTTAAATTAGTATTATTTGTTAGAAAGGAAAATAAAGAATATTAAGATTTGATGTCTGCTTAATGTCTCTGTTATCTCTGTTTCTGATCTGTAAAACATTAAACTCCATAAATGCCCTTTGTGTCAGTTTTTGTTACTAATTCTGAAACTAGGTTGAAGCAGATAGTCTTACATTAAGTTTCCTTATCTTTATGTTTTCTAGCATTCTCAGGCTGAAGCATCCATTGTCAGTTATTGATAGTATATATAACTCAGTAGTCTATGTAATACGTTGATGATTGCAGCAGAACAATTAGCAAACACAGGGCTCAATTCCAAAAGACCTGCTGTCAGTATAAGTGGCCACTTACACTGAAAGCAGGTCTTTTGGAATTTGGCCTCTGGTATAAGCCTACTTAGAGAAAGGCATTACACCAAAGTAAGTTACATACACTGAGAGTTTGGCATTTGGAATCAGGACAGACTTACATTCAAAACAACCTTTTTTGGAATCTGGCCCTTAGTTTCTTTTTTCGGTTACTAAACACATTTACTATTTTTTTTTTGTAATTTCAGTTAAAAAAATGGAAAACTTGTGCACATAGAACAACACAGTTACAGGTTGCTGTACATGGGTAGTTGCAGTACTATCTGTTATCACAAATGTCTAATTGGTAAAATGCCCTTTTTAAGAAAATAACATGCATTTTCCCATAAAAGTGCAATTTTGGCTTTTGAAATACCCTGCCTTTATGAGAAGCTTCAGCAGAAAACTACAATAACCCATGGAACTCAGTCCATCATAACAGATTTGATGTAACTAAGAAATGAAGCACTAAATTAGCTAAAGTGGTCACAGACTTGAAAGATGCCTACATTATTCCAGGTGCTGTCAGATCATTCATATGAAAGTATTAAAAAGGAGGGAAAGAAAGACAACGCAATAAAATGTATGTACTCAGAATTAAGCAGCAGTTCATTGCATGTTCTTGCCAAATGCTAGCAGGTCTTCATCCTAACTTATGACATACTCGACTTCAACTTTCCAAGAAGACACATTTGTGCACTGATACAAGGCATTGATTTATCCTCTTTAGTAATACTGACAAACTGCAACTTGCTTTTCTTTTGGCAGTTTAACATCTAATATATTCAGTTTCTAGTAACTTATTTATTAACTAGCTGCATTTTTTTTTGTTAATTTTAAGAATCAAGGACTTTCTGCTCATGATATGGGGGTGGGGATGTAGTAGATACAACAGGGGTAGTCAAAGAAGACCATCGTTTTTATTTAAATTTATATCTTCTGTCCAGAAATGCCTCCCTCATATGAATTATTATATTGCAATCAAAGGTTCCATCTTGAAACCTCTCATCTGGGTCATTATAACTTTTCTAATTTAATTTATCTAAATGCCTGCAAATATGTTTTTCTCATTATTTAACTTCTCCACCTTTTATGAGAGACAGTTTTCTCTTGTCTTTCTGCCTGCAGCCTTCTTTTTTAACATCACCATGGCTGGTATTTTCACTTTGTTTCTGCTGTTGTGTTCTCTGTTCAGTGGTAATACCTGGTACAGACATTCTGCCTTTAAAAAGTATATGGTTTAAGTTATTGTTCTTGTATGAGCATGCATTCAGTAAAATATTTAGTTTTTTT
>NC_056741.1:1166603450-1166607036 GCF_019279795.1 Protopterus annectens | reverse complement strand
TGAACACAGTACATCTAAACCAGTGTGACTGGACATACACTTTGTAGTGGCTTACTGTTAGACCATTGTAGCTGTGTTGCGGAGGGTCCTGGGGTCAAGAACTCTATGTGCTGAATATTGCATTGCACAATATATCTGTTATGGCTGTGGTGGGGGGAACATAGCAGTCATCACCAGGTACCCTCATTTGAGCCCCCATCCCCATTAACTGTGCATAAGGACAGTTATTTTGTGGTGGAGGTTCCAGTTGTTATTCCTATTTGGTGCTGCAATTCACATTATATATATATATATATATATATATATAGACATATTCATCTATCTACCTATATACCATTGATGTGATATGATATATATGTGAGTGATACATTTATATGTACCCGTGTATCTCTCTACATTTACAGATCTATAACTGTCCATATGTCCATGTATGATTGACTCACAATATTGGCCTGTCCCACATGCATCTGGCCAATTGACGTGAATGATGTCAGACATGTGGTCAGTCAGGAATGCCTATACATTACAGTTGGAGACATCATGTTGTTCAAATTATGTGTATTACAGCAGATCACTGTTTAACTAGCAATGTTTTACATGTATAGAAACAATATTTCACATTTATCCCAATTTGTACCCTACTTCTGTCACACTGTGTCCAGAATGTTTGCAGTAAGAGGTTGAGTGTTATGATATTAGTACAATTCCCCTTATGCAGATTGACTATGCTGCATGATATATCTGGGAAAACAGGGGGTGTATGTATATCCAACATGGTGTAGTGTTAATTCACTATGATTGTGGCATGCAGGGTCCTGGGTTTGGGCCATGCAGTGGCTGCCAATTATGTTACAGGGTTGAACAAGGGCTGTGGGATACAGAGTGATTAAGGAACTTGTAAGCAGTTGTGAGCATGTTTGCACAATGGTAAGCATTGCCAACTGCAGGTAACATCCAGTTACACCAGGTTAGCCTCAGAATTGATTACTTTGTGTACTCAGTGCTCACCATCATGCAAACACAAACCTTCGGTTACATATACCTACAGATAGTTTGCATGAGATTTGCTGAGCCTGTAAATGTAAACTCGCTTACTAGTGCTGACATGCTTACAACAGCTTATTGCTGCTTAACCTAACTACTGCTTTATGCATTATGATACTGACACCTCACATGTGCATTTCCTGCAGTACTCCAGTTTATATATATATATATATATATATATATATATATATATATATATATATATGTGTGTGTGTTATTTCTTGGCTGCAGTACTCCAGTTCATATATTGTTATTCCTCGGGTTATGCAACATACATATTAACCATGACTTGGTTTGCCATGGGAAATGGTATGTCCTAGTACCTTCTCTGTGTCCCCCCTCCTTTCTCGCTGACATCCATGGGCCAGTCCCATTAGAATGGGTTCATCCAACCCTGGCATGCCTCGGTCCATAATGTCATGCCCATCATTCACTTCCCCCAGTTCCCCCTCCACATCAGTCATCCTTCCTACAGGTTCCACCCATATCTAACCATACCACTACACATTGCCCACGCTCCACTTCTAGGGATCCTTCGCATATTTGTCCCAACCCATGGATCTTCAGGCTTCCCACACATTTAGTCCGTAAACATACATTACCATCTTTGCTTACATTTGAGGCATGGTATGTTACCCGAGGACTTTCTTTAGCAGAAGTTTGGGGTCGTCCCACCAGGGACGGATGTGCATTTGTTTAAGAGTAGACTTAACAGGTTGACAATGTTTCTCCCACTGGTAGTTTCCTGCCAGTAGTCTGGGAGCCAGTGCTGTGGTACGTTTAGCGGTGCATATTATTAGATTTGCATGATATTTGCCTTTTGGCATTGATTTCCCCTTCATCACTTGTTGTATATGTGCCATGTATCCTTGATACAAGTGTACGTACACTGTATGGGGTCCTGGGAACTTCAACACTTAATTACAATAACACCTTACATCTGGACTTACTGCAGTACTCCAGTTCACATATGTATGTTCTCTCGTCAGTTATGGCACATATGACTGTATACTGATGCCTTTCACAGGTTCAGTTTGGGTATACTATGGTGAGGACATGTTTACTACTACCCCATTCTTCTGAACTTCTGTTATGGCTTGGTGCATAAATACTGGGACTAAGGTGTATAGGGTCCTGGATTTGTAACCAACATGGCTGTTTATTTTGTTGCTAGGCTGACAAACACCTGTTGGATACAGAGTGATTAAGGCACTTTAAAGCAGTTGCAAGGCCTTAAGCCCACTTACTAGTGCATACATATGCTTACTATTGCTTATTTGTGCTTACACCTGCTTACTAGTGCCTTATTCCGTCTGACATTGATACGTTACTTGTGCATTTCTTGCGGTACTCCAGTGTATATATATATATATATATATATATATATATATATATATATATATATATATATATAATAAGCTATTTAGTGGGTTTTGCAAGAAAAATATTGGTTATAACGTGCTTTGCCATGTAAAATAGACTGTGCTACACTGGAACTCAAACCAGAAATGCCTGCTTAGTGGTCCAATGCTCTACCCAATACACTATTGCTGTTATGCTTCGTTTGCATGTTTCCACCATAATGTAATACCCATGTTTCCTTCCCCTGGCCCCCGAGTTCCGTGTACATAGCATCCATCCATTCTCCAGTTGCTAGACCAGCCATACCACACCTCCACACATTTCTCTCTCTGCACATGTCGGTACTCTTCCATTATACTGTCTTGACCCAATCTTCTGCAGGCTCTTCATCTGTTTAGTCCACGTATGTATGAGCCTTCCCTTGATCCTCCTCTGATACTGGTGGAAGCATCTGTGTGACTCACAATTTTTGATTCCTCCCACCAGGGACGGACCTGTTGTTGTGTCAAGCATAGACTTAGCTGGTCTACACTGTTTTTCCCACTAGTAACATCCTGCCAGGGGTTTGAGAAGCAGCGGTTTGCTCACACACCGGGCTAGCCTCATCTCCCGGTTCCGTGGAAGTGATGCCCCAGGTGTGACATTCTGTGCATAAAGCACGCCCACACGCCCCCACAGCATGCACCATTTTTAATTATTCTCTTCAGTATTCTGCAAGACTACTGTTCTCACAGTATGATTGGAATGGCACTGTTCTTTGATACACATAGACTGCTCAGAATACTGTGATTGAGAAATGTACACATGTTTTCTGGTATTAATCTACATACTTACATACATTTCCTATACTGTTGAATGACTGTGCTGGCTGATATGTTTGTGATAACAGCAGCTGAATGTGTATTTGCCATGACTTGGTGATAGCTCACTTAGCCTATATTGTGCAGGGTCAGGGGGTTGCAACCTGGGATTGCAGATTATTTTGTTAATGGGCATGATGAGAGCTGTTGGCTACAGAGTGCCTAAGGCACTGTAGAGCAAGTGTAGGTGGGTATGTGGTGGTTTGTGCGAGGCTCAGCATTGCTGGCCTTCGGTTATGGCGTCTTACACTGAGTTGGCCTCTACATTGCTTAATCAGTGTGGGCATTGCTTACCGCCACCCAATCAGGCTTAAACCTGC
>NC_056741.1:1166565950-1166598450 GCF_019279795.1 Protopterus annectens | reverse complement strand
TATCCTGTTACCTTTTGAGGATAGTATTATTAGTGCATAGGAGCAACCAAAATACCACAGTGTACTTCTTTAGAGTTCTTAACATTACATAGCATATCTTTAGCTGCTGACCAGTGATAAAGTGTATCCATAAAGTCCTGCATGTTACTTTGCTCTTTTCTGAGTGCCACTTAAGGTTCAACCTTAGTGCCATCAGCAAGCTTAATGACACATATGTTTCGCTGAAAGGGAAGTCTGACATGCACACAATGCACATTGGACAGGCCCCAAAACCCACACCAAGGAACCCCAACCTTCACATTCATAACTAAAGAGAAGACGTCCTCAATTTTCCCCTTAAGAAATTCTTCCATCCAACCAACTGACCTCCCATCTGGTGGTATAACCATTGATGATTATTTTTTGCATGGTGGTAATTAATTATTTTAGAAGGAACTGAATCAGAATCCCTGGCCAAATCCAGATAAATTCCATCTACTGAAAAAAACAAGGTCTAATGATCCCAGTAGTTTCTGGTAGTAGCTTAATGGATTAGTTAAACAAGAAAGCTCTTTGATAAAGGCATGCTGCTAAATATCTAGTCACTGCTTATCCTCAAAGGGTAGATGCTTATTGATAATGCTTGCAAAACATTCCCTAATAATGCAAGTTAAGCTTATCAGATAGAAATTGCTCACCACTATGCCACCACAGCCTTTAGGACCAGGTATAATTGTAAAAATTGTCCAAAGTTCAGGGACAAATACACTATTTAGTGTCCTTAGAAACCGGAAAGTTATATAAGGGTCAATTTTAAGGCTATCTGGAACAAAAAGTCTTCGTCTGAACCATCTCTCCATATGACTGTGCCTCTCCATGCTCCCATATTAACAGTTTGTGCTGGTGATGTGGCTGTAATTGCTAGTGTCAGGGTACAAACTGGATTCCAAATTAGGCTGTAGTAAGTGGCCACTGGCATTGACATATACGGTAATTATTGACTTACATCTGCATTTCCTCACACAAGCAGTGCTAGCATTAGTTATGCATGTCTGCCTGTGCAGTCATGAATAGAGTACTTTGTTTCAAGATCACAGTTCCAGTCATGCAGCATGTGTCCACACAGAGGCAGCAGATCACTATGACAGACTACAGTTGTGGCCTGGTAAACCATCCCACTGTTGTCAGATATGTTAGGTCTCTGTTGGCTACATATGCTGTAGTGGGAGTTTGGATCTGTGTGTAATGATGCTCTCAAGCTAATCCTTTATCTGTCACTGTTGTTCAGAATGCTAACATGTACAATATGTACAGCACATGACAAATATGTGTGTGTGTGTGGGGGGGGGGGGTACTCCTTTTTCTATGTGTGCCTTTGTGTTTTATTCTGCATATGCTTTCACTGCAGTGAATAATTAATTGTATGTATGTCTGTCATGCTGCAGGTTTTTTGTTTGTATTGTGTTCTCTTCCCTTTGTCTAGCTGAATGAGTCATTACTATGTGAGATGCACCTCTGATATAATGACTCAAAGCAGGTTTTGTCCCTGGCATCTCTTTCATTAGGTTTGTTATGTAATTATGTCTTAGCCCCTTCATTGGTCAGTGAGGACTATCTGACATCTTATCACTTGAGGACAGCATTTAGTGGTGGTAGTTTGTCTATGGGTAGGAGTGTCTCTGAACAGGCACCAGTACAGCTTTAGTTATGGTGATACAAGGAACACTGGATGGAATGTGGCATAAGCAGCATTTCTTATCTTCATGCCTTTGGACACTGCACTGTGTTGCTGTGGAGGGTGTGCTTGTGCTTGGCCAGGCTGAATGTTAATTTATAGCATTTGGAAGCATTTGCAGTGCAGCATCATGTTTTACTTTATGCTTCATGTTAGGGCAATGTAAAAGAAATTGTTAGTAGCATATTGCATTGTTCCTCTTAAGGGGTCCAGAAACCTAAAACTGTGTCAGCATCCATTATACCTGTTCTGTTATATTCCAGGTCTGATTATGTGCCCGGCTGCATGTTTATTTTATTTATTTATTGATAATTTGTTAACTGGGTGGTTCACTTGTCCAAGGACACTTTTCAGGTGTGGCCTGAACTACAAGGGCAAAAGAAATAATTTACAGTAAGCAGTGAATTACAACAAAGACACAGTTAAGCAGTCAATTTTCAGCTGATACAGGTTACTTTTCATAAGAGTAATAAGCTTTTTCAATTACATATGTTTATTTTGCTTGCACATGCATTATTGGTGTTATCAGGCAGGTGCCTTGGCATTATCCAACATCTCTGAAATCCCATACAAAGCCTTATGTCACTGTTCTGCAGTGTATGTACTTGTTTCTACTTATGCTCTCATTATTCATCACTCAGCAGCTGTGATATGATCTTAAGAATCAGAGAAGTGTGTGTGTGTGTGTGTGTGTGTGTGTGTGTGTGTGTGTGTGTGTGTGTGTGTGTGTGTGTGTGTGTGTGTGTTTAGGAGGCTGCAAGGGAGAACACTAGTGAGGTCAGGTCTGACAGTGCTAGTCTGAAATTCAAAGATATGCCCCAGGATTCATGAAGCTTGTGCCAGGCGCAGGTGTAGCGTAGGCGGAATAACTCCAAATATGACCGTCGAGCGATTCAGGTACGATCCAATTCTAAGTGCACTACCGGCGTATGCCAGAACTGCGCAGCCCTTGGCATAGGCATGCTAATCACCCCATGGGCAGTGTTGCACCATGCAAATGAAGGCAGATAGTTATTCATGAAGTGGTGCAGGTGTAGCGTAAGCTCATGGAAATGTAAACCAAAAAACACGGTTTACATTTTCCCAAACAGAACATCGGAGCTATGGAAGCGGACCAGACTCATGTATTACAAAGTTAACATATGCCAATGGCTAAATACACAGCCAATGGCATAAGAAAAGATGCACAACACCTAAAAAACAACATTTAATGTCATGTCCACAGTAACACACAGTACAACTGCAGGGCATGTGTGCGCAAACTGGAACATAAAGAAATTCTATAAAAATGGCATAAAATCGCAATGTAATACAAATCAGGTTTACATCATAATACGCAATGGTAGGCATGGAACACCACAACCAAGGTGCAAGGGTTGCTAAGGGCCTGCGACATTGTTCGGTGCGGTAACTATGAATTAGTAGTCAATGCCATGCAAATGAAGCAGGTAATACTGAATCGCAAACGTCCCGCCGGATGAAGGTTGTACCATACGGCGCAGCACTATAACACCGAGGAGTGGCTCAGAGGAGATACATGACATCAGCAGAGGGATTTGCCACCATAGCAGTAAGCACATTGGAGCAATGCAAATCTGGCCTGGCCGCTGCTAAGCAAAGCTGCAGGACAGGGGTGGGGAGGAAGGTATAGAATCTTTTAGCTGAGAGCACACATGGTGCCCAAAAGTGCATGTGTACGGGGATGAAAACATGCCCAAAACCTGGTAAGCGGATGCACGTGCTGCGAATAATAGCACAAACAGGAAGGTCAGGGGAAGAAAAGAAGGAAATGCCGAAGTAGGGTAATTGGAGTACTAATGATCAATCAACACCAATCAACTCACGGTGGCCAATCAACGGCAGCTGACAAGTCTGCTCACAGAAACCTGCAAAACAGGATAAGGGGAGACATTGGAATGCAAAGAAAGGAGGGAAGGCATTGGATTGCAAATATAGGAGATCTGTCATAGCAGAGCAAAGCAAACCGACAGTAGACCGGAAATAGCACACATTACAGAAGATAAGCCAGGTCAAGGAACGTACAAATGAAAGCATGCTGCTGGATGCATGCCAAAAAATGGTAGGTGGAATGTGCAGAAATGTAAAGGGAAGGTCAAGAGGTAATCCACGGCAGCCAAATGTAATTCAACACCAAAGGCACTACAATAGCAGTTCCGGTAGTAAAACACATAAGATACCCTGTAGCTACGATCGTACATACACACCCTATGACATCATCGGTGCTCACAGCACAATAGTATGAAGTGTAAAAGCACCCTACACACACCTGTGTATTCCCAAACACTACACCATAGGTGTAAACACACGGGGAACTTTTAAAATGCACATGTTGGGAGCTGCCATAGCTGTGATTCATTAGCATGTGTTAGGAACTGACGATGTTGTGGAGGATGATGCCGACAACCGCCACAGGCCCCGGAGGAGGAGAAGAGTGTTCAGACCAAGGGTAACCTACCAGGGGGTGCATGATCTGGAGATAGTAGAGAGTTATAGGGTGGACAGGGACATCTTACAGCAAATAGTGGAGCTGTGCCGGACACGCCTGAGAACCAGAAACAACAGAGGGGAACCCATCCCAGTGGACACAAAGGTATGTGTAAGCTTGCAAATACTAGCCACAGGTACCTTTCAAAGGCCAACTGGAGATATAATGGGGATCTTACAGGCATCAGCATCCAGGGTACTACACCAGTTCCTGCATGCCATGTTACCACATGCCAATGAGCATATATACTTCCCCCGAACTCAGGAAGAGTTGGCCAGCAATATGCGTCACTTCCACCATGTAGCACACTACCCGGAGGTACTGGGTGCGATAGACTGCATGCACATACAAATCAAGTCACCACCCGGTGAGCATGGTAGGTGCTACATAAACCGCAAGGGATTCCACTCCATCAAGGTAGACTGCCAGGTCATGTGCAATGCCCAGGGCATTATCATGGATGTGTCTGCTGGCAGCCCTGTAAGCTACCATGACTCCCATATCTGGCATGCCTCACAGTTGTATCAGGTATTTGTCAGGGGGGACATCCCACATGGCCACCTTGTGGGGGATGATGGCTATGCACTGGAGCCATGAATGATGACTCCCATTAGAAATCCACACAAACCCATGCAAGAACGCCATAATGAAGCACACGCACAAACCAGAATCATCGTAGAGCATGTGTTCAGGATGCTGAAATCACGATTACAGTGCTTGGACACATCTGGTGGAGCCTTGCAGTACTCTCCAGGCACATGTGCCCACATCGTCATAGTATGTGCCATGCTACATAACATGATCCTGTGGAAACAGCTGCAGCAGGGACAAAATGGTGAAGGTCCTCATAGCCCAACGCAATTGCCAAGGCAATCACAGGCACAGAGGGATTCAGACCATGAACACACTGTGCCAGCCCCAGTAGGCAGACGGAGGCATGCCCAATATGCCTACGCCTTGGCAAAGAGGGAATGTATAGCACATACTCTGACAGTGTAGGCCCCTACGGACTGACACACATCTCCACCTGCACACAGTAAAATGGATGGCACACAAACACGACCACCTGTAAATTGTAATGTATAGGTGGCCCACTGTGGGAATCCTACATAGGCAGCCCTCATTGTACACACGACAGCTATTGGAACAGGGAATGTCAGCACCTGAACAGTACATGCGCCTATCAGCATATGGTGGTGCTATGTGTATAGGTTCCCAGGTACAGCGGTAGGTACACGGCCGATTGTCAGAGGCCATACACCAAATGGGGCAAGCAGTGTCCGCTGTTGCCTCAACATCGAGTAACCAACTGTCGCTTAGTGGAGCAGAGGCAATCATGGGAGCACATGTGTGTAAGCACTGTTCTGCACACACTCAGCATGGAGTCTCTGCTGCAATAATGAGGGGCTCCACACAATATAATCATGGATGTTGTGTCAAGGCATGAGGTGTACCCATGACAGGTATTGGTCACCCCAGCATGCTCCATCTACGGTCGTTTGAAGGTGTAGCACAGTATCGTGTGTGGCTCACTGTGATATACATACCCAATGCCGGAGCACATCCAGTAAACATCACATGGACATACCATTAACTGGACTCATTAATATGTAAACTAACTGAGTTACCCATGTGAGTGAACTATGGAGTAATAGCCATAGTATACTCCATGTACAAAATGACATAACACGTGTACAAATCTCAGATGTCCACGTGTTAAATGCAGTGACTGTCGTGCATGTTCCCGGTCCCACATCCTGCAAGGGATGTAACGTAACCCCGAAGGCATGAGTAATGCATGTCGGATGCAGGTCATCAGATCATGTTTAGCACACGTTAGTGGGAATATGCGTTGTCCACTGCTGGTAAGCGACGTTTAAATATGACTATATGGATATGCCTGAAACAGGGATAAGCTTCTCTGAAAATCGCGCAGATCACAGTCAATGATATCCAGAACAGGTGAAAACAGCATTATTCACCCCTGTACTAATAGCGCCTGTTCGGAAGGGTAAAATGACCACTGCCAGGAGTAGAACACGCAATCATGTATAGAATCACCTAACACTATTGCTAGCCAAGATGTACCTATGGTAGGGTTGCCACCTCTTCAAATGACCAATGTGGGGCATACGTCAGATGTCTGCAAGCCGAAACATACACCCGGCCAGTACAAAAATCAGAACTTACGTATTCTGTTTCTATAACATATAGGTGGTTCAGATACAGAATAACTGTTTTATGCAACTATTACATAAATTATAGGAAATAAGTATGTCCTAAAATCTCAGGACATTTGCCATGTTTGCAAATATTTTGCAGGACACAACTGCCCAAAGAGGGACTGTCCCTCGCAAAGTGGGACAGCTGGTAACCCTAACCTATGGCAGGTGTGTAATGTGACAGGTACAGACACAAACGTGTGGAGTCCACGAAACAGTATACACTGACAAGTACACAATGAAAGGTGTAGCTTGCCTGTCACTTTCCCTGTTTTATATATATATATATATATATATATATATATATATATATATATATATATATATATATATAAATAAATACAGATAGGAAGGGCGATAGAGTGATGTATGTGGATATATATGGATTCAGTGATATCTGCAACTATATATAGATAAGTCAATGACATTCATAACACCTTGGAGGTACAAATAAATAGGATACTGCCAACTATGGAATGTGTAACATACCGACACGCGTAACCATGAGGCTGAAAGACTGAAAGAACACCGTACTGGAACAGTACAACCGCGAGTAATAGTATGATGATATGAAGGGACATTCCGTTACCGCTGCCGGTGTTGCGGTCCACGTAGGTACTGTGTTCAACTGTGTTTGTGACTGCCGTAGTCTGTGCATGTGTGCGTTGAGGGTGCCGTGTGCATCTCTGTGTGACTGTAATGTGTGTTTGTGTGTGTCCGCATCATGTGTCTGTTAGTGCCAACTCGGAGGTAGATCATTACGGTAGGTGTGGGTATAGCTAGCCGTAGGCTAGGTGTGTCCTGACATAAAACATTACAAAGGGCAAATGTCCGAGATTGTAGGACATTAATATGTCCCATATATTATGTAATAGTTGCATTAAATAGTTATGCCTGTATGTAAGGAACGTAAATGTTACATGCAATATGATAAGTAGCCAAAGTCTCACAACAATAGGTATGTATTGAGGATAAATGTATGTGCTGTCCTGTGTACTGACCGTGGCTATGTGTCGGCCTGTAAACACCACTGTGTGTCCCGCAAGTGTCCAACAATGGCCATATGAAAAGGTGGCAACTCATGGCAAAGAGGTTCTGTTACAGGTTTCGACGTATATAAGGATGACTTGCCAGACATTCAAACCGTATGCTCATACCAAATACTTGTTAAAGCAGTGTGAGAGAGACAGAGACGAACGTCTGGAACAATAACAAGGTATGTAGAACATTCGGTATGTATGTTTAGCATGTTGTGTATTAATTATTTACTGTTATGTATAGCCTGGTTTGTATTAATTAAAAGTGTCCACAATGCATAAAGTGGGAAAAGGTATTTATGTAGTGATGTCTTGCTGAGCATACTAATGCTTATAGAAACTGTGCGTCCAGCAGTGGGCCACAAGGTACACATCACAGACACCACAAGGGATGCTACATGAGGGCTTTAAATAGAACAATCCCATACAACCCGCCGTGAGTGGTAGGGTATGTCCAACAAGTATGTGCCATAGCAGGGGATAGTATATGTTGATATACTGTCACAGTAAGCATGTGTATGGGCATATAACGACAATGACATGTCTAAGGTGGTCCCGCTGTGCAAGTATGCTTTGCATTATGGGATACTATGTAAAATATGTGTAATGTATAGTATTGTAGGTAGATATGTCAGATATTCTACACAGCATAACAGGCATATCATGCATACCAAAGGTATCGTCTATTGGCATGTACAATAACAGGATACATATGGCTTGTAGGCACGAGACATTGTAATAGCAAGATAGCTAATCTAAATGGAAGGGCTACCAAGTAACCATGCACAAAGGACATGTAATAGCTTCACAGGTTCATAGTGGGGTATTATGCAGTCTGGCAAGTCTATGTGTAAGCACAACTACAGTGTTCACACCAGTGGCAACTCTCTAGGGTAGTGTCCTGTGAACAGCAGAGCCATGTGTTACCTGCACCTCTGCACAGTAAAGCCACTGCAGTGATCCCTGGTGTACATGTGTCTCCCAACCACCAAGGGAGGTATCACATGAACAGTGCTACTGAGTGTCCCTGCGTGATGTACATAGGACTCATGTTCCAAAGCATGGTGAGTGTCCAGTTTGGGAATGTAACCCTCAAGCACATCTCACTCATCGTTGCGTGTTTGCACATATCCATGAGCATGTTGCTCACAGTGGCTTTTGCTTATGTGGCGTATGTGGAGTATATCCATTAATATTGTTGTGGACATGGGCCCTGTCTGTTCAGCAGAAGTCACCCCTGAGTATGTAGTATGCAAATGTGTACAGACGTGGTGTCCGTAGTTCTGCCGCATACTTTAACCATTGGAGCTCAATAAATGTCATGGCGTGTTTATGTTGTGGTATGTAAAGCCGTAGCTGTTGTGTAAGGTACACCCTAAATGGGGTGGTGTACCCTTGAATGTGTGTAGAAGTCTTGAGTTCAGAGGTACAGTGGGTGCCTATGTACCAGCTACACACCCAGTACAGATAAGTGTGGCAACGTAGAAGGATATCCACGCCACAGTAGCAATATGGTAACCACAGGAGTGGGTGCGACATATGTGTGTACTACGAACATGTACAATGTGACATGTATGTAGGGGACTACCACCTATGTGATAGTCAGTGGGTGAATGGTGTAATGCAAAGGTGATGTTCATGCACCTTGTGTCATGCAGCTTGAGGCTATGATATTCATATCAGGTATCTGTCACAATGACACCCGTATGGATGGAGTCAGTATTAGCTGGTGGATCAATCATGGTGCTTTGTATGCAGGGGTTTGTAAAGATAGGCAGGGAAAGTCCCTCTGTGCTAGCCTATACTTCAGGGAAGCGTATACTGAACATGAGGGGCCCTATGACTGAGGACTGTGGTAGGCTAAGTGTAACTGAAATGCAGTAGGTACTATGGTATGCTACCCTCATTGTGTGTGTCCTGTCCATGAGCCACATTGCATAACATCCTGAGACATAGGGTACGATGTGCAGGTGGACGTGTATGTTGTCAATACCAGAATGGAGAACGGTGCTGAAAGGCAATGAGAGGACAATGTAGGATGTGTGGACCCCCTTACCATCATCAACTACCCTGGTAACTGTATGAAAGGAGTCCACCAGGTGTAGGGGCTGTGCTCTTGCCCTAACAGGTCCAATTCAGGTGGCATCAAAGGACCGGAGCCCAACAATGTCTCTGTGAATGATGTCCATCATGATGTACCTCATAGCCGTGCAGAAAAGTCCAGTCAGGTGTGTAGGACTATAGTCCTATTCGTGCATTGTGGCGTCACCTGTGTGGAGTGTGATAACTGTTGCTGTGTGCGTTTAGGGGCCACAATGTCTGATACAAGGCTATTACTGAATATGATGGCCTAGTGGGGAGACATGTTGTTCAGAGGTTTGTGGACATCACAGCCTGGGACTTTGGAAGGTGATATGGGCCCAGTGTCCCAGGACATATAGAGTGCAGGTTAGTACTGTGTAGATGTGACCGCAGGGACACCGCAATGTTCCTGCATGGATTGTGGCCCTGTAATGAGTGAGAGGGTGTAATGTTAGCATTGAATCCATCCGCCAGCATGTTGCCAACATTACCTGGGTCTGTAATGTTCCTGAGTGACTGTTGTATGTGAGAGCAGATGTGGGTATTGCCATTGACTACTGACATACCACCATAATGCCTTGTGGTACACCACAGAATGTCGCAGTAATGTTTACATAGCTAGTCTTGGAGTATTTGATGAGGGATCCCATGGCCCTACCAAGGCTGACTAGTGCGCTACCCCACCCATGGGATTGTACACCACTGTGCAAAAGCCTCCACCTGTTGTTGTACATTATGTCCATGGAACTTGACCACTAGAGTGGCATCTGTTATCTGGTGTATACCATCATGGCTCTGTGTGGAATAGAATGATCCATGCAGTTGTGTACGTGCTAATGAAGTGCACTGGGGTATGTTTCAGCATTTGTATGTGCATTGTCCATCTGCACGGGTGTCATGATGTTAACAACCGCTGTCATAAGACGTCTGTAGTAGGTGCTGTAGTACTCATGTACTGTGTATGCCATGAAGGGTGTGGTGCCGGGATGTGGCTAACAAGAGTGATTAGCATATGTTCGGAATCCAGTAATGAGAGGATAACCTCAGGTGTGGAACACCAGTCACATGTTGGTAGTGTTCATGTCGAGGATAATGTTGGTCTTGGAGGTGGTGTGTATGGGTTGATCCGGCCAAGTGGAGGTTGGTTTTACTGTATTTGTGTTTCTTCCTACTTTATTTTGCTTTTGCATCATCTTAAAAGTACTCAGTTGTATTTATTACTGCTTGGTGTAACTCATTCTAAGCCTTTTAGTTTAAGCACTTGGGCTTCAGACCAGTTGTTTTACATTAAGAAGGTTTGTGGTCTGCACTGTAGTGGCAGAACAGGTAGCTTACATCCTTCTAAGTTGGGAACTGCTGATTGAGGGCTCAGTGTCTGTTTTTCTAAAAGTGTATAAATTCTGGATTAAGCACTTGGGCTTCAGGTCAGTTATTTTACATTAAGAGGGTTCGTGGTCTGCACTCTTGTGGGAGGAGAGGCTGGACTCTGCCCTTCTGAGTTGGGAATTTCTGGTTAAAAGCTTATAGTGCCTGCATATTTGAACTGCTTCTTACTGAAATTGGTACACCTTATTTGCTGTAGCATAGATTAGATCCAGGCCTGCTGAATCTAGCTTTGTTTGTATGCTTGTTGATTGTTTGCTTGTTATTTCCCTGAAATGCTAATTCCACCTAAAACGTGGCTTTTCAGCGCTTCTGTGGATCCCTAGTGATATCTGCATTGCTTATTGTACTTATTTCCATGTTTCACTTGAAAGAAAGTTACTGTTTGTCGTTTTTGCATTTAAGCTACCTGTAACACATTGCATGTAAGTTACCTGGCACTTGCTCATTAAAGCAATTATATAAGTCAGCACTAAAAAAATTAAAAGCACTACACCCTCACAAACTCCCCTTGAGTACCTTGTTCCCCATTGGCCCTTTTTTCAATTATAAAGGAATTCCCAATACTATTCTAGCATGTCCAAAGGTCAGTTGTCAATCTCCTCCCCGGTCCAGCTGGTGAATCTGAGAATCTTGAGGCAATGTTACAACTGCCTCATGTACACAGACAACCCTCTCCTCCTCCCAACAAATTCCAACACATGTGAGAGATGCAACCATATAGCCAAACTGGGCTAAGCTCTCAACTCAGTACTGGCGTAACCAGTCAGGAGGAGAAGGAAACCACACTCACTACAATTCCAGTCTCACATAGACCTACCATGACAGAAAACCAAACACATAAACATACAAAAACATACTTGGAGGCTCTAAGTAAAAATTTGCCTAAGCAGCAGAGACCTCCAAAGCAGACACCCAAGCAACCGCTACCCCAAAACAAAACACATGCAACAGATAGCTCACAAAGCCAGTGTGCCGAACAGTTGCAGCCCTTAAGGCTAAGCAACACACCTGATACATTTGTAATAGGTGACTCTATCGTCAGGCACACTGATGTCCCGCTCACCAGGCTGAAGAAGGAGAAGGTCACGGTGAGCTGCCTGTCGGGCGCTAGGATCCGCCACATAACACAAGCACTCAGGTCACTCCAAGGCAAGTACAAATATGACTCAGTCTTTGTCCATGCTGGTGTGAATGACCTGAGATGTACCTCCCTGGACTACATGAAAAGAGACATAGAGGAGCTCTCCAAGCATGTAGCCCAGGACGGTATGACCCTGACCTTGAGTAGCATCTTACCCTCGCCAAGAATGATGCCACAATATGAAGACAAGATGATCAATTTCAACAATTGGCTTAAGTACTGGTGTCATTCAAAGGGGATTCAATGCCTGTCAGCCTGGGATGACATGCTCGACAAGCCATGATGCTTTGCTATGGACGGCTTGCACCTGTCACCCCTGGGCTTTCAGATATTGGCAAAGGCTCTTGCTACCCCTCATAGTGCCTTTTTTAGGCAAGGCTCAAAAGACAAACCCACCTCCATAGGCATCACAAGGGATAAGAAACTAAGAGTAATGCTACTCAATGCCAGAAGTCTAAACCTCAAGATGGACACACTCGAAAATCTCCTTAGCATGGAGAACATCGATATCTGTGCAGTAACAGAAACCTGGTTCAAGGCTCCTGAGAGCACCCCAGCACTACCAGGTTATACCTCATACCATGCTTTTCGGCCCCAAAACTTGGACCGAACCACAAAAGGAGGGGGAGTATCAATATTTGTCAAATATACCCACACCTCCAGGTTGGTGGCACAGCATGAAGCATCAGAGACTATCCATGAGCAACTAACAGTGAGTAAAACTGCCATCCAGTTTATAGCCTGCTACAGACCACCCTCCCCAACCCAGGAACCCCACTCAGCCTTCCTGAGAACACTGGAAAATATGAAGATCTCTCCAAACACCAGTATATTGGGCGACCTCAACTACCCAAACATAGACTGGGAGCATTACTCTAGCTCCAACACCCTAGCCCAAAGATTCCTAGAATTTATAAACTCAAATGCTATGGAACAAATTGTTACCACTCCCACAAGAGGGGAAAACATACTGGACCTGATCATCACCAACATGGGGACTCTATGATCCAGACCAGAAGTGTATCCCTCACTGGTAAGATCAGACCATAAACTAATCTCACTGGATATTCACATCCCAACCCCACCCCCTGCCCAGAAAACCACAGTGAAAAACTTCTCTAAAGCAAATTTCACATTCCTCCAAACCGAGGTGGAATCCTTCAAAGCCCCCGGGCCTGTGGAAAATGCGTCCCAGACTGCAGAATCCTTTATAAACACATTATATGAACACCTTCAGGAATGCATGGATCATGCAATCCCAAATAAAACCGAGACCCAATCCTCCAAAGGCAGATGTCCTGTCTGGTGGACCCCAGCCATAAACAAACTATACAATAGAAGGAGGAAGCTACTACATGATAGAGCAAAATCCCAAAAAGGGAAGGCATCTCTGACCAGTATTAGCAAAAAACTACGGGCACTCATAAAATTATCTAAGACCAGCTTCGAGAGAAAAATTGCACAGGACACTAAGGATAATTACAAGGCTTTCTTTAGTTATGTTAGGAACCTGGATGGGAATTCCCAGATATGCTCAGAATTAGTCCAAAATGACAAAAAATACACCAAACCCACAGACATTGCCAGCATCCTAGCTGACAGGTTCAGTGCAAACTTCTCCCCCCTCCCCACCAAAAGGGCAAATATCTATTAGAGCAGAGTGCTGCCCCCCCTGACAGCTCAGATGCTCAGGTAAGAGCCACCCTCTCCAAAGCAAGAAACACAGCATCAATGGGACCAGACGGTGTCCCAGGCTGCGTCCTACATGAACTCCAAGAAGAGCTAAACCCAAACATAAAACTACTGTTCAATCTCAGCCTTACTACAGGATATGTACCCAAAGAGTGGCGTATAGCAACAGTGGTCCCTCTCCACAAAGGTGGTGCCTCAACAGATACTGGAAACTATCGCCCCATAAGCCTGACTAACTTGGTCTGCAAAGGTATGGAAAGGATCACCATGGACCTCATAAATAAAGATATTGGGGACCTAACGACACTGGATCCTACCCAGTTCGGCTTTGTTAAGGGCAGATCCTATCTCTTAAACCTGGTTGATTTCTTTGAAACAGTCACCAAGGCCATTGACGAGGGGAAGGTGGTCCACACAGCCTACCTGGACCTCTCAAAAGCCTTCAATACAATACCCCACTCGGGCATTATAGATAAGCTCACCAGCTTAAATATAAACCCCTATGTCACTAGATGGGTTGCAAACTGGCTCAAGGACAGAGCCCACATGGTTAGAATTGCTGGAGCCATGTCAGACTCCAAACCAGTTACAAGTGGCGTCCCACAAGGCTCAGTCCTGGGACCTGTCTTGTTCGGTATATATTTCTTAGAGGTACAGGCCAACACAGAAGGACTGTGGCTGACCAAGTTCGCAGATGACAGCAAACTGGGCGCCATAATCGACTCTCCAGCTGACACAAGCATCCTCCAAAAGGGCCTCATAGAAACAGACAACTGGTGCCAGAGCCATGGCCTCATGCTAAACGCCAAAAAGTGTATAGTCATCCCCTTTGGCAAAAACAAAGTGCCCACAAATTACCACATAGGTGGTAATCCATTAAGTACAGAAGAAGTAATTAGGGACCTGGGGACCCAAGTTGATAGCAATCTCTCATTTGACAACCACGTGGCCAAAGTGGTTAGAAAAACATTTTATATAGCCCACCTAATCATGAAGGGATTCACATCTAGATCAGGGGAGGTCATAGTGCCTCTTTACTCAGCTCTCATCAGGCCCATAATTGAGTACAATGCCCCTTTTGGGATGTACCTTACCAGACACCTACAGCAACTGGAAGAACCCCAAAAGTACCTCACCAAGAGAATCAAAGGGCACAAACAGATGCCATATGCTGCCTGGTTAAAGAAACTCCAGCTCTACTCAGTGGCATACCGCCTGCTCAGAGGCAATCTGTGCTTGACGTATAAAGCCATGTCCAACCCGGAATTAATGGACATGCTGCACCTTAGAAAATCCAAACCCCATCGAGCTACGCGCTCGAGAGACTTGAACCTCAGCACTGAAATAAATAAGACATGCTGGAGGGACAGATTCATAACCCAGAGGCTCCCTTCACTCTGGAATAAAATCCCAGTCCAGGTTAGGCAGAGTCCCTCATTGACTCTCCTCAAGAGGAATCTTGATGAGTGGATGGGAGATCGTAGGTTTACCCTGGGTATCACTTCTGTGTCACTGTTAGACAGAGGCACAGTATACTAACCTCGAAAAAGGGTATAGCAAAATTAATTTAAAATGGGTGGCGAAAGCCAAACACACTCTGGCTAGGCTTATAAATGCCCTAGGGCAGATAGCCTAGTATGGATCTATGAACCTATGACTCACTGATGTGTCGGTACATGAGTGGCTATCCCTGGTAAGTGTGGGGTAGTGTCAGTCACATATCAGTAGTAGCTGTCTGAGCCCTACTGTCCAGTACACCAACAAATGAGGTCTGGTAACCGTGGGGTATTTTGTTGAATCTGTAGCTTGTTACAATGTGTATAGCGGTTCCAGACACAGTTAGTTTCACGTGGAGCACCTCTGATGCATTGTGCTAAGTAACTAGCCAGGATGTGTGTACAACATTGTGGGATATGGGACCACCTCAGCTGTGGGTGTGCCTGTCCAGGTATGTGCCTGAAAGGTATGATCTGTCTATAACCTGTCATTGCAGTTGTGCTCTGCAGAGCCTAGAGGCAGGTCCCAGTCACTGCAGAGATATTGGAGTGGTGCATTATAAGGTGTGCCTTGCCTGTGTGCGTCACAGAGGAAGATGCAAGCATTGTGTCACATGACCCCATGTCTTGCTTGCCAGGTCCTGTTCTGCCAGTGACTGTTATGGGAAACTGTGCAAGACCGGCAGTATAGAAGCAGCAAGAGCCTCACATGTGATCTGTACTCCCAGGGCTGACAGGTGCAGGTCATCTGTGCCAAAGCATTGTGTTTGACCAGTTCATTCAAAGAGGACAGATACCAGATGCCTGTGTAATGATAGCAGAAGCATAGGCAACTGTTGAAGTGAGTCATTGTACAGTGGTATCTGGTCCGGATGAATGCATAATACTCCCCAGGGCTTGGCCCACACCTTCAGGGCTGCAAGACTGGTGAGCTATTGCATGTCCCTGCACATGTAGTTTGTGAAGTGGCATCTCAGGGCAGTCACACTAACATGGATACAGTCACATCGTACCTGGTGAGGTGTGGCATTGGTGCATAGGTTATGTTGCAGAACCAGTTACCCGACAGCAAGATGCAAGTGACTATCGCCTTGTGTAGCCTGCTGTGTGGAACTGCAGTGTGACCGCCTACAGAGTCACCTATGACTGGTGTGTTGTGTATGTTATAACACCCTATTGGCTGTATGTGATGGGCACACATGAGTCTGTGGGCTATAAGTTGGTGATGTTGTGTTCCATGATGGGGGCTGCCTCTGGTGCCTACACAGAGTATGGAGAGGTGCTGCACAAGTAGTCCTCGTATGTGTGGCCTGTGGTGGTGGAGACCATGTGAGACTATGTGATGAGTGGGGTGTGTTGCGAATGTTACACATCCCCACATGACTGTCAGGTGCAGTCAGGATTGGTGACAGCATTAGCCCCAGCAGGGCTGCATAAGTGCATCCCCCACAGGCTGTAGTGTCGTATGTTCAGAGGTGAGCATTGAATGTGTACATGACACAATTGCTCTATTGCCACATGTATGACATATCCATCATATAGACCGGCAATAACACTGGTACGTGACAGTTGGACATGCCTGTATATACAACCATGTCTCACAGGATATGCGAGTTACATGTGTACAACAGCTGGAAATTGTAGGACAGCCAGTGTACCTATGGGAAATGGTGTGGAATGGGTGCTATATTAATCAGTAGCTCATGACATGCTCACAAGTTCTGAACAAGTGCTTAGCATGAACATACAATACAGATAGGGTGTTGGATAATATGAACCCACAAGTGGTGACGACAGTCATAATGGGTGGCACCGCACTATAACCCTGCTGAGTATGGCGTGCATGTCCATGAACCATTATCACTGTAGATGTTAGCAGTACAGATGTACAAGACAGTACAAATATTTGATTACAAATACCTTTGTATGTCACAGGAGTGTTCTACCAGTGGCCTGTTGAAAGACGCACAACTACAAAAGGTGCCAGAGTGACATGTGCATATCACACCAGTGCCAGCTACAGTAGAACAGGGTTAATGTGTTGTACTCCACCCTCATTGTAGCCCATACCACACAGACAAATGTTAGGCATCTGTGTATGTAAGGATGTGAATGGCCATGAACTATGAGCAATAGCTGTGTCAGTGTTGTGAACAACATACAGAATGGGCTGTGTGGGTGAGGTGTGTGACATATGTGCACATTCTGATGGATGATATCAGCATTTTCACTGCTAGGTGAACATCGCTGCACCCATTAACTACCACCTAGGCTGTGGTTAACATTATGGACACTGTGTAAGGGATGGTGCTGTGCAATACACCTTCCTGACTTGAAGTCTCCAGGCCCCTTAGGTAGTCATACGAGGTACCCATGTTGTGACAGGATGCCATCCATGAGCACGGAGATCATTGGACAGGCATATACAGCACTGGGGTTACCAATATTGGATCACATATCACCTTTAAGGGGTAATGGTCATGCATGGATGGGCGATATCAGCCTTCACAATCCTCACTTCCACTATGCAGCATGCTGTCTACCTTGCATAAAGACATTTGCTACACCATGATGATGGACATTCTACATGTCCATACCCTGATCTGAAAGACATACGTCATGGACAGCCACCGTCCTAATACTAGGATCACCACATGCTGGACAGATCCCTGTGCCATACATGTGACATACTCCCGCCAAACCATGCAACCTTGTCCATCCCAGTCATACATGGTGTGATGGCCGCATGGTAGATGTAGTATCAACTGTCTGGATCAGTAATGTGGCACTGATGCACCTTGCGGTGGCATAATGGCTGTCAGTTACAGCTAGGAAACCTTGCCCATACATGCTATGGTTGATAACCATCCCTGCGAATGACATCCGACTAGCCATTGTCCCGTGTCTATCACATGTGCAACACAGGCAATCCGTGGCAGGATGCTGAACAGATGTACAGTGCTGTGTAGATGTATATGGGAAAACACATGCATGTACATGTTTCCATGCGTATGTGTGCATTGTCACTGCTCAAGTCCATTAAGGCTGTGTCTGTGTTGATATGTGACATATACACAGCTTCAAGGTCAACAGCATTACCGTGGACACATCCAGGCATGTGCAGATAGGTAAGAACACCAGTGCAGGCAAACAGACTTGCCCACTTCAAGACAGCATTCACATAGAGTATAAACACTGTAATGAGGTGACACACATATATGGTGATGATATTCAATGCATAACGGGTGTTACATGTGTGTGACACAAACACGTCAGTCATGTCAGTGTCATGATGATTTGCAAAGATAACTGTGCAGATGTACTAGATGTCATAGAAATGTATGTACAGCAGTATCTCTGTACATCTCTGAAACTGTGACCTGTCACCATCATTATGTCTTACAGATAATGCCTCGTACACACCTTCTAGCATACAGCCACCAGGAGGATTATGTCCTCATCCCATACCTCCATGTGAACTACGAGGTGTTGTTCAGCCATGTGCCACAGCATGCCTAGCAGCAGGACAACCTGTTGCAGGATCTTCGCAGGAGGGTAAACGATGTGGGTCGCCATAACCGCACCTACCAACAGGTACGCAGACACTGCACGGACCTCATACGACATGCAAAACACCGTGCCACTGCAATTGCCAGGGAACAAGGTGGAACAGGTGGTGGGCCACCAACCCAGCCCCCACTCACACACACTGAGGAGTTACTGGCCAGTCTGGGGACACCGTGAGAACAGCATCCACAAACACTATCTGCCATCATGGAGGTGGGTGTCTCCCAACCAATGAGCCTGGAAATTCCTGGTAAGTCAGTACTGCACATATGGCTACTATATCCCATTTACGTGCATGTGTCACTGTACATTATGTAATGTAACAACATATGCATGGTATGTGGACACACATGCTGCATACTGCAGTATGCTACCCTGTGTATGCACACATGTGCATACTATATGCTATTGTATGTACAGGCAAATGTGCTAAACATGCACAGTGCACCCTGTGGCTGTCATACAGTCATGGATAATGTTCATACTGCTGTGTCACCCCTATACAGGCACCTCTGGCGTGCCGCACAGACATGAGTCCATTGCAGGTGAGGCTGTTATCAGTATCAGGCACGTAAAAGCATAGATCTATTCACCATGTGGCCAGTTAACACTTGTACACTTTATGTTCGTTCCATTCATGATATGCAGGTCGCGTCACCCATCATTCACACAGGCTACCCATGTGCAATATATACAAATGGAATGATACACCGACATGAAACCAGAGTATTTGTCATTGCTACATGTGTGGTCAGCTGTGCATACAACAGTGGAGGTGTTCTACAATGGAGGCATATGTACTATACATTGGAACAACACGTGTGGTACGCAAACAGTACCACACAGTGAGCTGTGATATGGGCAGTCCACAGGAGTCACCATTGTGTTATATGCCCCTGCAATGGGTGCACACATTGTGATGTGCCATCTGACATGTCCCAGACATGTACTGTATTGGCTGCAATAATGTCACACTATCCCATAACCCATTCCCCACATACAACCTGTTGTCTGCATAGCCCTGTAGATGGTGACATATCTGACATCTATGGGTGGATGTCATGTGGGACAACACAGACATGTGTGATAGACGGCCATCACACACATTTGTCCAACACATGAGCACACATGGCCATGGGGGATGGCCAGAGATACATAGCCACACAGTAGATGTGATGTGTATACACCCTGTTTCACATTGTCCACACATGGTCCAGTTATAACCTTAGTTTACCGATTATACAGTTGATGTGGTACACTGGACATCCTAAAAGCCTGTGCACAGCCAGTGGAGGTGTCACTGACATCTGCCATATAATATGTGTTGAACATCACGCCTGTGTCATAGCATGACAGTAGTCACCTCTACAGCTTCCACAGACATTGACACCACATCAGGCCACAGATACTGTACATTTCCCTTGCTGCTGTAGGACATCACCGTTAGCTGTGCACCTCATGTGTGTGGTACAGCAATGTTATGTTGGACATGGTGAATTGACAAGTCTGCTATGTGTGGACATGGTTGCCAGGCAGCTAAGACTCTGTAGTTGTTGTGCAGGGATGTCATCTGTAGGTCCTCCAGTGACCTGTCACATGACAAAGCATGGTTTGGTGTGTACACATCTCAGCATCGTGGGTCACAATCCACAGGTATGTCATGGGTATGCATGCAGTTATGGCTATGCAATGTGTACATATTATGCACTGTATAGCAATATAGATGCCTCATGATGCCATGCAATGGCACAGTATCTGCACTTCACACTGTAGAGCAATGTAGATGGCTCACACTACCCTTCCATGCACATGCACATTTGCTAAACATGCATTCTATCTGTAGGGCATACAGACAACACCGCAGTGTGATGGCCATTACGATGCTGTACATGTCAGGACACCATTGTGTCAGACATGTATGTATGTTAATGCACACATAAGCAGATTACATGTCAAGGTTACATCAGCCATGTGTACTGTTATCCTGTTTTGGTCCACATGGTGTATCATGGGGATGCATGCATACTACCATGATTGTGTGAACTGCATGGCTACTGATATGACACCTGCTTGCTGTATTGTGCACCCCAGGGGGTATGCTTACTAACACTATTAATGTCTGAGCTGCATGCCTTCTGCTGTATCACAGGCATGCTGCATGCCATCTGTCAAATCACATGCATGGTGTGCATGTGTGTGTCTGTATGTATGTGTGTGTGTCTTTGTGTGTGTGTCTGTGTGTGTCTGTGTGTGTGTGTCTATTGTAATTTTAAGAGTCTTTCTTTGCATTCACAGGTGATGTAGGTGCGTTACCCTCCTGCGGTCCATCTGATGTTAGTGTTCCCACAGATACTAGCAGTGATGAACATATGCATGAGGTACAGGCAGGGTTGTCAGGGGCTGAATCTGTGCCAATGGTTGCCATCCCAGCTATGCCCCCCCCTCTTACCCGCACACAGTTCTGCTGCTATCACATACTGCATCACCAGTGGCCATAGAGGAAGGACAGTCAGCATCTGTTAGCGTGGAACAGGAACATGTGGTGCCTACAGAAGGTGTCTCTCTACACCATGGTGTCAGTGTAATGTCTGCAGATGTGCCACACAGGCATGTGAATGGTGCTGCTCGTAGGAGGACCTCTGGCAGACATGCACCTGCAGGACACAGCGCAGCAGCTGGTATCACCAGACGCATGTTCCAGACTGTAATGGCAGCACAGGCATGTGCTGAATGGCAGAACAGAGAAGGGCAGAGGCTGAAGAGGGCTGCTATCCATACCCTATAAGACAACATCCAGTCATTGGCAAATGCTCAACAGCAGATTGCTGATGTTCTGGACAGGCGATTTGGTGACATGGTCAGGCTCCTTGACCATGGCATGGCAATCCGCGAGCATGAGCTGTCTGTGCTAGAACATCTGGTAGGAGTGAGGCGTAGGCCATGTGGACGTAGGCCAGCTACACCATCTACTGCAGGTTGATGTGAGCGTGCCACCTCACAAGCCCACTCCCATAGTGCCAGTAGCAGTAGCAGTGCAGCTGGTGCTGTGCTGTCCACACCAGGACACAGAAAGCCATGTGTACATGGCCCTGGACATTCCCAGCGGGGACACAGTTCCAGTGGACATGTGTCATCGGACAGTAGCCAATCTGTACCTCTGCCTGGTAGTGCCCGTGCAACCCCTGGCAGGCACAGGTCATGTGGCCATGGCCGGACACAGTGAGCTGTACAACCTGGTCTGCGCAATCTGGAGCTGTCAATAATACCCCTGTGTAGGCCTCACAAGAGGCAGAACTGTGTGCACACATACACGCAAACAGCAAACACATCTGTAGGGCACCACAACACCCACATGCATACTGAACAGACATGTCCAATCATATCACCGGCCCTTACCCACACACATGATGTCACCCATTGGTGCAGCCTATGCCCCTGGCACACATTATCACCCTGTGCATATGATGAAGCCTATGCCGCATCCCTGTCATCCACACCATCGGTGCAGGGACATGCTCAAATGGTCTGATGCACAGGGTGAACAGTATAGTGAGATGTGTATATTACATTAGTTGTGTACGACTAGTGAGGGAAGTGTATATTACGTTAGTTCTGTAAGAATGGTGAGAGACATGTATATTACATTGGTTGTGTACTGTTGACACGCACCAGACATACCATGTAGTACAGGTGTAGCATGCATTGTTATATGTGCACAACCATGTAGTACAGGTGTAGCATGCATTGTTTTATGTTCACAGTATGTGTCTCTGTAACAACAGTAACAGCATGTTGGTAATGATGCCCAGGTTCCCTCCTTATGGTCTACTTGCATGTGCCTACAGGTAGCAGTGTTTGCAGTCTCCCATGTGTAACTGTGGAGTACTCACAGGCACTTATGGCAATCTCAGCATGCTATACATAGCCTCAACCGGATAGCTGGAAAGTCTAACATACCACAGATGTCCACACATATATTGATCCAGCAGCCTGTGTGCAGTTTAATAGGCTACAGTGGCTAGAGATGTGACATCCATACCAGGTCACATCACAGGTATGTTGACATGGTGCAGGGGTTGTACACAGCGGTCTGGACAATGATAATGTTAGAGGCCACTTGATAGCATGAGGCCTCACTGTGTAGCAGTAATACCCTGTCACAGTACAGGAAGATGCCCACACTGACGGGGTCGGCAACACTATAACGCACACCCCATAGTGTTGAGGTGAGGACACTTGCCTATGTGGTCATCACCCTCACATTACTGTGCACCCACACAATGCGACACAGAGAAGGGACATGTACAGGTAGCCAGTACGGCTGAGACCAATGGCATCAACAGGGTAGTTGACTGCATCACCATGAGGGGTTGGGATCCTGTGTGTTCCGTATGGTAGCATAAACCCTCACTCCATGCACCAGACAGCCATACATACACACACACACACACACACACACACACACACACACACACTGTGGAGACCACAACTGTCATACACATACGGATAGCTGATGTGTGTGATACACACACCACACCTGCCTACGTCATGCTTTCCACACTGCAGTATGTACAGATGTCTACAACAGTGTACAGGGGTGTGTCACAATTGGGATGAATTCCCCACCATATGTGGCATATATGGTCACACATGCAAACACACATGGCAGTACTGTGAATGATACAACTGCTGTATGATGATATGTCTGACAGACATGCAGCAGTATTGGCCTGTGTACCAACACTATGTCCGGCAATTGTGCTGCCATATGCACACGGGAGGATGTAAGTGTTACAGGTGTCAGGTGACATACAGTCGGTAACACCTGACCGCTGTGTAGGTTTTATGTCTTCGCCGTCAGGTAACAGTAACATAGCATACTGTTTGCACGTGTAATGGTATAATGGCGTGTGACACACCTGTAAGCTGTACCTGGCGAACATCCATCTGCACACGTGGATCACCACTTTACGTACACACATCCATCCATACCTGATGTACATCCTACCGTACTGTCAGTATGTCACCATATACAGGTGTCAATGATGGGGCTGCATTGCAACTGCATGTTGTAGTTCTGCACAGATGAGTTACTTACATCAGCTGCATGCACACTACAGTTTGTACATGTGTGTTGGTCCTACATGCCTGTCATGTAGCCATTTGTGTATGCATTGCAATCGGTGGACATGTGTGTTGACATACATAACACATGGACTGTTGTATGATATGATGGGTGTCATGGGTAACTAGTACAGAGGGAATGTGTCCTCTCTCAACATTGCTACTTCATGTACTGTTGGCATTCAACAGTCATGGACCCATCTCCCATTTGCGTGCGTATGATTGCTGTAGCCACTTGTCTGCATGGAGGACAGCAAAAGTTATGCTATGTACATATGTGTTGTGTGTGTGGTCCATGCCCATATCCACTGCAATTACATGTATGACATATCCGAACATGTGTGTTCATTGGTGTACAGTGACAGTCATCTGTCACAGCTGTGTAAGACCCAGGGTCCCTGTTATGTGTAGAGCTGACCTGGTTATGTATAGTGGTATCATTGCAATGCATAACACATGATGGAACACTGTCGGTACATGTGTAGTCTGCAAAGTTGCTGTACACCTATGTACAGTCCACTGGTCATGAGTCACACAGTGTTGTGTTGATGTATAGCTGGTCCAACGACATGGTGATGTCTGAGGGCTACAGTGTAGACTGCGGTGTGTACCTCTGTGATCTGCACCTGAGACATCTGTGATGGCTCCTGAGTGTGTACTGGTCAATACATGTCTGTGGCCGTCATGTACGTGGGGACAGTAATACCATACTGTGCCCTTCTGTGTTTAGTATCCGTGTGCATGCAAGACGGCCCTTTGCAACTGTTAAGTGTGTCAGCATGCCCAGTACGCCATTGTGTAGTTGGACATACAGTACATTCCAAACTGTGCCCTTACGTGTTTAGAATCTGTGTGCATGCAAGACAGCCCTTTGCAACTGCTAAGTGTGTGAGCATGCCCAGTATGCCATTGTGTAGTTGGACACACAGTACATTCCAAATGGATGTGTGATACTAAGTGTGTGGGCATGGCCAGTTACACCTTGTCTTGGTGATGTGCCTCTGTGTATGGGCATGGCCATTGACATCCTGTATAGCGATGGTGGACATCCAGGCAACAGATGTCCATTTTCAACGTCACAATAGATGCCTACATTGCACACACTGGCTTACTGTCTTGCAGGGTGTACTGTCTGTGGTGCATCCCGTATCTATGTAGTGTTGTTGTAGTGCTCCGTAGATATTTAGTTGCCCCGATCACACCACTGCCATGTGTTTGTCTACGTCTACCTTGGTACAGTAATATGCTTTCAGACTGCTCACTCTCTATACATTCCCTGTTGGCATCCTTGCCTTTGCAGAAGATGTCACCCACCTAGAAGTATTCCTCTGGGAGTGCTGTGTTCAGTAATCTCGGTAGCGTGTTCTGTAAATGTGTAATGCTGTAGTGTGATAAGGTAGTTAGGTGTATATTCAACTCCCAGCCCTGCCAAGTGTGTGTGTGTGTGTTTCCAGCTGCCTGGGGACACAGTAATGCTTTTAGATGCCTCACACCACGTACATTCCCTATCGGCGTCTTTGCCTTTGCAGATGATGTCACCCACCTGGACGTATGCCTCTGGGGGTGCTGTGTTCAGTAATTTCGGTAGCGCGTTCTGTAAATGCATATTGCTGTAGTGTGATAAGGTAGTTAGGTGTATGTTCAACTCCCAGCCCTGCCAAGTGTGTGCCTGTGTGTGTGTGTTTCCAGCTGCCTGGGGACACGGTAATGCTTTTAGACACCTCACACCACATACATTCCCTATCGGCATCTTTGCCTTTGCGGATGATGTCACCCACCTAGAAGTATGCCTCTGGGAGTGCTGTGGTCAGTAATCTCAGTAGCGCATTCTGTAAATGTGTATTGCTGTAGTGTGATAAGGTAGTTATGTGTGTGTTCGACTCCCAGCCCTGCCAAGCGTGTGATTGTGTGTGTGTGCGTGTGTGTGTTTCCAGCTGCCTGGGGACATGGTAATGCTTTTAGATGCCTCACACCACATACATTCCCCATAGTTGTCTTGGCCTTTGCGGATGATGTCACCCACCTAGAAGTATACCTCTGGGAGTGCTGTGTTCAGTAATCTCGGTAGCGCTTTCTGTAAATGCGTATTGCTGCAGTGTGATAAGGTAGTTAGGTGTATGTTCTACTCCCAACCCTGCCAAGTGTGTGTGTGTGTGTGTGTGTTTCCAGGTGCCTGGGGACACAGTAATGCTTTTAGGCACCTCACACCACATACATTCCCTATCGGCATCTTTGCCTTTGCGGATGATGTCACCCACCTAGAAGTATGCCTCTGGGAGTGCTGTGTTCAGTAATCTTGGTAGCGCGTTCTGTAAATGCGTATTGCTGTAGTGTGATAAGGTAGTTAGGTCTGTGTTCTAATTCCAATCCTGCCACGTGTATGTGTGAGAGTTTCCCCGCTGCATGACAACAATACATTACTTTTACACTATTCACTCTCCGTAGAATCTGTATGGCGTCTTTGCCTTTGATGCTGATGCCAGCAAGCTAGACATATGCGTGTGTGACTGCTGTGATCTAGTAATCATGGTAGTGCGTTCTGTACATGCATAATGCTGTACTGTGATAAGGTAGTTAGGTCTGTGTTCTGATCCCAACCCTGCCAAGTGTGTGTGTGTGTGTGTGTGTGTGTGTGTATATCTACTTATATATGTGTAATGTAGATAGATATTGATATGTATGTCGATACTAGCACTATTGGATGTGCTGCATTATCTGTACGTGAACACCTTTGATGTATTTAAATCTGCTATTGCTCTGTGATAGTGCACATCCTGTGTGCTGTAGTGATCCTGGGTTATAGTTGTGTAGTGACCAGTTATTCTGTTGCTGGGTATTACAAGGGACATTGACAACAATGATAGCACCTTTAAATGGTCGTGTGCACATCTCAGCAAGCACATCTCAGCAACAGTCAGCAATGGTTATTACTTTGGAGGATGAGTATGGCTCATATAACTATGTATTACCTGACACTACTATGCAAATCAGGTTAACATTACTGACTTCCGTTTATCCATGGGTTGCGATACAGATCCCAAGAATGTATGTGTATACACTAACAGGTGCAGGACTGGAATATTGTTGAATGCATGCAGGGGTGTCCATGGCCAGTAATGGCGATCTGTACAGCCTGGCAGGTACGGTCTGTGACTATCCCACAACCTCCTGTATATGCATGACACATGCTGAAACTGTGTACATGCAAACACACACACACATGAAACAAACAGCTAGGGCTAACACATACACACACACATTGCATCAACATTGGGCCATGCAAACACTGTTGTCCCTCACACACACTCATACTTACATATTGATTGGATGGCTCAATGACAGGCTCTGGAAAAGTAATCATACCCTGTGCATATGATGACACCTGTGCCACCACCTGTAATGTGTAACATAGATGCAGGAACAGACTAGCATGGTGCTGATGCTCATGGTGGCTTTATAGCACTGTATTAATGTTAAAATGTTGTTAACACAAAGTGTAATATCCTTCTAGGTGCATGTAAGCAGGCATGATGCATTGCAGCTATGGCCATCAATGTAGTATAGTTTACAGCACTGTTGATTCTGAAGATTTATTATCCATCCATGTGCCATTTGACTGACGTGTGTAGTATTGGCAGCATGTGTTTGAGTGTACAGTACGTGTGTGATGTGTGTAGTACAGATTTATATATGCTTACAAATGCGTACACTGGCTTACATGACATTACACGGGCTTCAACATGCTTACACTAGCTTACTCGTTCTTCAATGAGCGCACACGGGCTGACACATGCGCACACATGCTTACTTGGACTTACAGGCATGCACAGGCACGAACACACTGTCAGCAGGTTTGCAAGAAACTTCAGTGATATCCATGGCGTACACCATCAGTTTCCTGACTGTACCTAGGATAAATCATAACACGGCTCTTCCACTGATGAGTAACTGAGAGCAACCATGTGACACATTGCTCCAATAGGATTACAGTGGGTTATACATACACACTCATGATTCCACCTATCTTCTACTCAGATAGTCCCCTTAACCTACTCTTCCACTGTAGTGGCTTGGCCCATATGGCATGACAAATTGTGATTCACTATCCTCAGCCTTAATTGCATCGGATTGCCTACTAATGCTTGGTTACATCTCTGACAGAGAGCTTCCACACATAGCAACCAGTACTCAGTAGCCATCTTGTCTTCAGCTTGCCATTCACCTACATGGCGAACTAACTGTTAATGAAAATTACAATTTCTATGTGTATTTTAAATATTTCTCTTGTTTTAAAAGCGTAGCGTGTTTTCGCGCTGCTGCGCTACGCTTACACACAGGAGATCGGGGGAGGACCAATAGAGTTTTATTAATTTCCAATGGAAAAATATGCCACTGGCCTTATATTTGGCCATTGGCTAGCTTCTTCAACTGAATTCATCCTTTATTTGCAGCTGACATTGCTCCGTTTAGCTACTGGCAGAACGTAACTTGGTAACATCCAAGTACATTTCTGCACATAACTCTACTCTTGCACGGACAGCTTACTGTTTCATGTATCGCAGATTTACATCATTTGCATAGCTTTCACCTACAAATGGGGTAAATTGCATATCCTAACATTGTCCATGCAACGTTCGGTTTAAGGGCTGTCTTACACGCCCCTACAGATTATTGCTGAATAGCTCGGCAGACATCGTGCCTCGCTCTACTCTTCCTCTACTCGTACATGCTGGCCAAGGGTCCATGACCCCTGGCCTAAGCTTTGCTGTGTGCTAATATGTCTATTTGTGGAGTATGCATGGCTGTAGGTATGTTTTGACCTGCTACGTCTGACATTTCTACAAAGCAGCTCCCACTTTCATCATTTGTAACGGTGACTGCCCTATAGGTACTATATATACAACTGTGACATTTGACATGTCAACACATACCTGCCGTCAATACTAAACTGACTACTTTAGCGCTTTTCATACCTCCAGATTTTTCTTGTAGTATAATCAATAATACTGTTTCCTATGACATGTATCTGTTTCTGATACAAGATAGATCATTTTATTACACCACTACACACAAGAAGAAATCACAGGCCAGATGCCATTACATTCCTTTTGCAGGACACATCCACCAAGAGTGTTGTGTTCCTCACAAAAGCCAACAGGTGCTAATCAAAACATATTATGCTATCATCTACCTTATGTGTTCACCAGTATTTGCGCTTTCCGTCAGTGGCAGAACTCACATGCAAGTGTGGGAGACTGAACACTGTATTGGGGACACTGCATAACACCCTGAGGGACACTATTAACCTTCCACATTTACTATCACAGGGCATAAGTATTCATTCACATTTATCGCGGTACATGCTTTTGACTTATACATGTTTTGTCATTTGTCATCTTGTCTTTCTTCACACCTGTCCATCTGATATCACTAGTTCTGTACATTTATTTAGGACAGGGTTACCTTCATACCTCTCAACTGTACACATGTTGGGTAAATGTCCCGAACTTATAATGTTGTTCTTTCTTTGTTATTATTGTGCCTTTCTGGTAAATTAGTGGCAGGTCATTAAGGACTGTGAGGTTAGATAATAATCACAAAATGGAGAAACGGGAAAAAAGAAACTGATAATGAAAAAAGTATTCCCGTAACAGACTCAATGAAGGCTGTCCCAGAAAAACATCACCAAAGTGCCAAGTTCACAAATCAAACTCTTCAGTCCAAAAAGATAATTCCACAAGATTTAACGAACAAAAATTTTAGCATTGCCTACGAAGCATGCCAACAGTACAAATACTTTTGCAAAACATTTGTACTGTTGGCATGCTTCGTAGGCAATGCTAACATGATGCCAAAGGGGGTATTTACGTGTGCCGCCGATTATTGTTTATTTACTGCATGGGACTGTCACAGGGTGTTGTTCGTGTTCTATAAAACTGTCCGTTTCTGAGACACTACTACTGTTTACGTGTTATTTTCAGATAGTGCTGTAAAGAAAAAGGCACGTTTGCTGCAGATAAGTTTTGATTTCATATACGTGAGTCTGAAACATACACAGGAGTTGTTCTTCTTCAGTTTCGACGTCATGAATCTCGACGATTTCCATTTTCGCTGGTTTTTGATTTCGATGTAGTAGTCTCGATGTTCTAATCGTCGATGTAATGTAATTTTGATGGTTTCATATGAAACCATATATATATATATATATATATATATATATATATATATATATATATATATATATATATATATATATATATACATATATATATACATATATACATATATATATCTGTACATTCTTTATTTCATATATTTATTTAGTTTAAGTCTGTGGATATATATCTATACACAAATATATATATCCATATATAGATATATAAATAAACGTGTAGAAAACAGCATTCATTTGCTATGCTGTGAATGGATTACACATGCGCAGGCGCACTTGCATATCCTTATTGTGGGTTACATATGTTTACGAAGTCTTTGTGTTTACGTGGGCTTTCTTAATTGTGATGGTACCAGTACAATATCTGTAATCCAATTAACGGACATATGCGAAACACACGTTCATCTTTACATATTTAAATGTCTTTACAGCACACACGCATACATTAACTCATATGTGCCGTAGTCGACCCGGGACTGCATTCCCATTGGCCGGATGCTGTAACCACTATACTATTGGTGCTCTGACTCTTTTATATGCATACCCATAGTGCATAGCTACATTACCATATGCCTCACCACTTCACTTACAACACAGGCATCCATTCTCGTGCTGGGAAAAATGTGGTACTACATGTTACACATTCCCTATTCCCTACTGCTCTGGACCCAAGCTGCATATTTAATCACTCCAAGGATATGCAGAACTCCAAGGCTTATAGTCCTGGCACATACAAGTCTTTAATTGTCAGGGTGTTCATGAGGTGATCTGGGTTTAGGCTTGTCCACCTGGTGAATGGAACTGCCCTGACTGAGTTCAAATGTAAGACGAAGCACATGGACAGAATTTGTCCATTTTATAAAGGTTTAACTGTGTTTACAGACACAGGTCTTTCGGCACCTGTCAGCAGCTTTTTATGTTGGCAATACATAATATGGGTGGGGGTGGTTACAATACATAATCCACAGTGAGGGGTGTTCCCATTCACATTTGACTATTTCCTGTATGCATTCATACGAGGATTATTATTTTGGACATGAATTAACTACAGGTATGCAGTGGTACAGTAAACAAATGTGAAGGTTTGTTACTGTAAATATGTACGGACCTCTGTAATACACTGTTGTTTTCTGGCAAATCAGTAGCTAGTCATTAAAGACTGAAGTCAGAACATCATGACAGACAGTTGAGTTTCAGACTTCTTACTCTTCAGGAAATTAATGCCAATGTACAAACTGTTATTCTATCAACTTTCTCAGTTTCTTTACAAATTGTCCATACGTTTGGGCCTTTGTCCCACTTTTATTCACGGCTTTGTCCAGATATCTTGCTCTCAGAGGTTAGCAGGTATGGTCGGTCATACCTACACACACATTACGTGTCCCTCACACAGTAGATCAGGGTTATCCTGTTATGTCAGTGCCTTCATCACCCTTATACCATTTGCCACTATGCGAATGTGTGCAATATATTTCCACTTATTCGTGTCGGGACACGTGTGTCACAGGCAAGTGTTTGATCCTGGGTAGTAGGTTATGTATGACCACATAGGGCTGGACAGTTTTGTACACCTCTAATGCACATTCCAAGTTCTGTCCAGATATCTACAGGACTGGACTTCGTGTCTTCCATTCTAATGTTTACACAGGTTACGTATTCCATGAGGGATATCCGAAAAGTGTACCGATCCACAACAAGAGGTTTACCGAACATTGTTTTGGAGTTATGAAAATGTGCTGAGGTCGTGTGCAATCCTGCAGCTGCATAGGGTGACACTACCTACTACATATGTGTAGTGGTCACTATGTGTAGCTGTGGCTGCACCACACCAGTAGGCCAAGTACGGCTGGATTTGGTGGATGTTCAGGTACGGGAGCGGGTTGTGTGATGTGGAGGGGATGCTGGGTAGTCCATTATGCATCCAGGTGTGTTGCATTTGTTATGGCCAGTTCCATGAAGACCAATCTGAGGGTATGTGCCGGTGACATATCTATGCATTTGTATCGCACATTTCAATATTCATCTGCTTGTGGGATTGTGTTCTACAGTATGGCCTGCCTGGTTGTATTGCAGCTGTTTATACATGTGTTTGTGTTTCTTTCAGGTTCACCCGCTGCTCCCTCATACACATCTGGTTCACCTATTCTGCATACGACACAGTATTGCCTTGGAGGATTATACCATTACCCATCCACCCCCCACACACAGATTCCTCACACCCCATACATCAGTGCTTTGGTTGTTGGCCCAGGACACGGCCAGATTAGCACATTGAATACCCTACATGTTTCTGGTACCTGTATGGTTGTGTGGACTACCCTGCCATGTTTGCTTTCCACATGCTATACCTCACACACATAG